>NC_137193.1:46898184-46940684 GCF_960531495.2 Zeus faber
CATCGTTCCCACCGTGAAGGTTTGGATATTTCCAAACCAGAAGCCGTGGGTCGATAAATCCATCCAGTGCTCGCACGGCCGCTTAAGCATTCTGCATTTTCTCTCACAATAACCTTGAAAAAAGTATGTAAATAATTGTAAATAATAATAAAAAAATAAAATAAAAGCGTTGTCCTTATTTGAGGAACATGAAATGATGTGCTCTTTATTTCATCCATATTTTCAGGGAGGTTTTTTTCTATAAAAAAAAAAATATAGGAACAGTAGGCACTGTTCCGGCCATCCGTTTTCCAAGGATCAGCAGCATTGAGAGCGTATCTTCCTTCCTATTGGCTGTTTCCCAGTGCTCGGCGCTGCTCATTTGCATAAAGTTGACCTTTCTCAACTTTCCTTGGCATAGTGAAGCCTGAGCTCATCACCAGTCGTTGCTCCACCCCTTGCAGCTGGATGAAGTGGAGCTCTGTTAGCTTTGCAGCGCCCCGTCGCCCGCGGTGTGAGTGTACCAGAATGAAGTTACTGAAGCACTTCTTGCCATTGACTTCAAGAAAGCAACTGGAGAAGAGAGTCTGGACCCTTTATTTTTCCAGCTTTCTGCCTTGATGATTTCAAGAAATATTACACATATTTTAAATGCATCCATTTCATCAGGTATAATTCCCAAAGTGTGGAAAGTTGCTCAAGTTACTCCATTGTATAAACTAGATAATAGTGATCTTAACTACCGTCCCATCTCTAAATTGTCCTGTCTGTCTAAAATAGTGGAATCAATAGTAAACAATCAACTCGTGACTTTTTTAACCAGGTATTCTGTGTTGAGCCCTCACCAATTCTGATTTAGGGCTAACCACAGCACCATCTCTGCAACATCTTTCATTATAAACAATATTGTGACAGCAGGGTATAAAAAGCAGCATTGTGCTGCTGTGTTCATCAAATCAAGGCACCGAGGCACCTTTAGATGTAAAACTTGTGTTAATTGCTGAAAAAAACCTAAATATATGCTATTTACAAGAGTTAAGGAAATCAACTATAGCAAATTAAATATTCGCATTTGACTTGGTACAGCTATTGAAAGAGTCCTGTACTATAAATATTTAGGCATCTGGATTGATGATAAACTCACTTTTAAAGTCCATATTGATAAACCGGTTGAAAAGCTGCTTCTAAAACTTGGCTTTCTTTATCGAAATCTGCTTTATTGAAACCTGCTTTCCCATGTTTAGTCGAAAAATAATTGTTGAGGCTGTATAACTTTGTGTCTTGGATTATGGTGATGCAATATATAGACATGCTGCTGTTACCATCCTCAAGCCCTTCGACACTATATATCACTCTGCTCTATTTTTTCTGGTGCTGCCGACAATACCCATCATTGTACTCTATGAAAAAGTTGGCTGGCCCTCTCTTTGCAAGACAAGATCAACACTGGCATATGTTTATTTATAAAGCCAGACTCGTGGAATAGCATACAATGCACTTTAAACATTGATTCCTTGATACAGCTGGGACATTTTGGAAATATGCTTACAGATGTCATTGTTTTAGAATGCAATTTTTTTTAATGAGGAATTGTTTTAACTAATGTTGATGTTTGTGTTCGTAGCGTCTTCTTGAATTATTTTCAATGTTTTTATTTTGTTATTTGTTATTTTTTTTTAATTTAATTTTTTGCTGACTGATGTGATCTCGACATCATTGAAAATAAGGAAGACAGAATGTTGTCGGCATGGTGCAATGCGGAATAGTTGCGTGATTTCAGGAATTATTACTTAACTTTAGACTTACTCTTTGTGGTATGGGGTGGTGTGGTTTAGGCAGCCACACCTGTCTTAGGTCTATGTAATTGGCCCCGAGATCCGGGTGGCTGTACGCCTATTACTCTTTAGAGTAATCAACGAGCAACAGGTAAAACCCCCATTCCCACACACACAGGAGAGAAGCCCTTGTCATGACATGTTTTCCATCTGCTCCGGGCTTGTACCACCTTGCCCACTCGGATGGCCTGTGGCGGGCGACACTGCCACACTCTTATTAAAGAAAATTTCTCTGTGGACATATTTTGTTAGCTGTGGAACTTGGAATAAACCCTTATGTCCATCTTTATTACTCCAGTCATGTGGAAGTATTTTCGAAGAAGAGCATAAGATACACAAGAAACCAGCTGTTTCAACTACCTCCGAAACGACCATCAGCTGCTACATGTGGGAAACACTGGAGAAACATTGGTCACTGCCATTGCTGAATGTCATCTTATTTGCCGATAGGCTGATGGCAGTCAGGCAAATATTGGCCTATACCGATGTGCGGTCGATAAATGTGTTATTAACTACACAACCAAATTTGAATGATTAAATAAATGAAACAAATCAGGTTAGTTAAAACAGGGGTTCCCAAAAGATCACTCCGATCGGAGCTGCGGAGCTCCGCAGCGGCTTTATATAGTGTTAGGGAGAAGGGCCATGCCAGGATGACCGCTCTACCTCATCGGTTCATGACTTAGGCCCCCCCCAAAAAATCCAGAACATAAAAATGGTGAGAAACAGTTTAACAGTCTAACTCCACATTTCAGGACTAAATTGTTGACAGTCTTTTCACGTTTTCAGCAATGGTGTTCAGAAACAAATCACTAAATTCACTTTACAGGGTCTTTAAAGGTGAGCTTGCTGTTGAGATTGTCTAGATTAAATGAAAATATAATAAAAGCTCAAATGTGAACATCGTTTTTTATTATATTTATCAAGTCCAGCACACGTTTTGCAGAATCCTAGGCAGACACTAAGTCTAAGACTACGTCTTCACAGTATTGTGCATAACACAATACAATACAGTACACATGTTTGCATGTATGTTTTCTTACTTATGTTATGATCAAGTGACAGTCATGTTTCAAAGCACAGGCCATCCCATATGGGTGAATTATGGAGTATGGTGAGGAGGATGGTGATACACAGGGGAATGAATGAGGTATAGCAATGACTGGTAATGTAAAATTCTCCGTAAAGGAACGCAAACAATGTTTATACTCTAGAGTTGAAATATCAAATTGATGTTGTATCGTAGTGGTTCTCAGAAGGTGGAGGGTAGTGTGTTGGGTTTGAGTGATCGTTGATATAAACTATCTAAGTGGCCTTGATGTGCTGATCCAGAAACTGGGCTACAGGTTCTGCAGGTGTTCTCAGATAAATAAGTTGATATAGGTAAATGCACATTCAACTTTTTGGAGTCTCAACTAGTAGTAGGGATTGTGTCAATATTAATGGAATTAAGGTGGGAGAAAAGCTTGACGAGGTTGTTAGAGGAAAAAAATGAAGATATTCAAATCTGTTCAATCGGAATTGTGTTCAGTTTTTCTCGCATCTTCTTCCCTTAAGTTCTCTATCATCTTCATTATTGGTTCTGAGTTTCATATTCACTAAAAACAGGTTAAATTAACCATATTAAAACAAGTTCTGGCTGTTTCTTCAAGTGCAAATCTTACATTGGCTAGCTACTATTTTTTTTTATCATGTCTATAAAAAGATGACATAAATTCACTAACTCTGACCCTGAATTAAGCTTGGGTGATATCCACAATTGATATCCAGTATTTTATTTCAATACTCGTGAAAATCTTGTATATGTTGGCAAATATCGCGATATTGGATATTATCCAATATCAGCCCAAGCCTACCCTGAATACAAACTCCCATTACACTATTTTTTATGGATTGTTTGAATCCAACTTCCAGTCTTTTTTTAATTCTTGTTTTCATTTTAAAAACAAAATGAATAAATTGGACTTTATGTTTGTGCTTTCTCCGCAGACCTTAGATGTAAATAAAAGACTTAACTGCTGTACCGAAATTTTGTTGGAGAGTTTCGATCAGCTGGAAACTCTTGACTCCAATAAGGAAGGCCTATTGTATGGGATCCCAGTCAGCATCAAGGATAACATTGGTTATAAGGTAATGTTATTGCTTTGTTGTAAGGTTTGAAAATAATAGACAATGTGAAAACAGGTACATTGACCACCACTCCAGTTCAGTTCAACGGCTAGTGAATTTAAATTCTCATTGTTAATATATACAAAAAATAAGAAAGATTCCCAAAAGGTCATTTGCTGTTATTGTTTACAGTATATATAGTGTATACTGTATATATAGTATATAGTGCAACAATTGCAATACACTACAGACATTACAACAAAACAACAATGTGGGAGAATAATCAAAACCTGTAAAGCACAGTAGTAGTGCTGTAAATATTCTATGGTTACAGCTTTAATTTTTTCATCAAATACTGAAAAAATTTACAATTTGTTAAAGTTAGAAAATAGCAGTGCAATAAAATGGGGGTATGTGGTATTTTTTTTGGTTTTGACTGTGTGTTTTATACTATACTGTACTCAGGGCCATGACTCGTCATGTGGTGTCATCTGCAACTTGGAGCGTCCTGCACCGGGGGACAGCGTTCTGGTCAAAGTGCTGAAGAGACAAGGAGCCATTCCTTTTGTGAAGACTAATGTGCCCCAAAGCCTACTAAAGTCATTATTTTCACTCATTATATATTAGATAAACACATAGTTTTTCCCTGACAACTTTTCTATGGGCATCATGCTTGCTATGTGAGATATATTGTACAGGTACTCCTCAATTAACGGCCGAGTTCCGTTCCTACAGCTAGGTCGTTAAGATTGATAGATAAGCGAAGAGCCGCCCCCTTACCCATATTTCAGTCTTGGAGATTGTGAACGCTAGTGAAGTAAATACTGACCGACTGCGGGAATGAGACCGAGAGACTGCGAGATGAGATGCTTGATGCTGAGCCGCTGCGCTGCTGTTTCCCGGACAAAAGTTCTCGTACAGCATACAATACCGACTGGTCAGAGAGCTGGTCGTAAGTCTGTGCGGTCGTTAAACAGGTAGCTGTTTAACGGGGGTTTTGTGTGTGTGTGTGTGTGTGTGTGTGTGTGTGTGTGTGTGTGTGTGTGTGTGTGTGTGTGTGTGTGTGTGTGTGTGTGTGTGTATTTATATGTATATATGTTCACACACACACACACACACACAAAACCCTGCTCAGCCACAACATTAAAACCACTGACCGGTGAAGTTCTTCACAGACCCCTAGGGTGTTGCAGACCCCAGTTTGGGAAAACCTGACTTAAAGGATGTGATTATTCAAATATTTATAAACGTGTTGTTTGTAAATGGATTATTCAACTCATAACGTAATTGTATTAGTTATATGAATATAAGTAATCATTAATAACGAATAGACATATAGACAAGACAACAAATGGACATCCACAGTATAGACAATTACATTTGGTTAAAAATATTGAATTTAAGCGAATGCACAGTATGTTACCTTATTGTTTTTTATGTTGCCTAAAATTGGGAGGTTAACATATAAAAATACTTCAATTACCACAACCTTCCATGTTGAGTAGTGGTGATTCAACCTTTATTTCCCCTTTCCCAGTTATGAATGTGGCAACCCCATCTACGGGCAGACTGTAAACCCTCATAACTCCCAGAAGACCAGTGGAGGCTCGTCGGGAGGGGAAGGAGCCCTCATCGCAGCGGGGGGCTCTCTGATTGGCTTGGGCAGTGATATTGGTGGCAGTATACGCATTCCTGCCGCCTTCTGTGGAATCTGCGGGCTCAAGCCCACAGCGAATAGGCTGAGGTACAAGGTGTTTTTCTTCCCTTTTCCAGTCAGTTTCTTGAATACCAGCACCAAAATCAGACTTCGCAGAACACGAGACATTAACGTTTTCACTATTTCATGAGGAATGGTTTAAAGCGGTTCATGCATCTATTGTGTTCTTTGTGTCTTGCTTAGTTCACAAGGTTGCACCTCCTGTACTAAGGGTCAAAAGTCAGGTAATGAAAAATATAGATGTCCCACATGTACCTTTTTTTTTACAAACAAGTCTTCACCACATTCATAATTTGAGATTTTTTTTTTCTCCTCTGTTGCTCCAGTGTTGTCGTCCTTCGGTCCCTTGGCCAGGGATGTGGACAGCCTGGCTCTCTTCATGCAGGCTCTGCTCTCCGAACACATGTTTTCCCTGGACCCCACAGTGCCTCCTCTTCCATTCAACACACAGGTCCGTCCTCTGCTCCGTGACCATGGAATGGGGCAGTAACAGGGGACCAAACTCACACTTTGCTGATATATAAACGTCATAGTACAATTGTCTAATATTATAATATACAATGAAATGGGAAGTGGAGTAGTAATAATCACAAAAATGTGACCGTAATGTTAACTTATAAAGCATTGGTAATTGAGATGCATTGATCGATTGGCCGCTTTCCAGCTTGATTGAGACCGGCCCGATCAGATATATTTTTGGATTCTGTACCGATCAAATTTACACGCTTAAACCCTATACAAACGTAATGTCACATAATTACATAGTTAGTGTTCAAAAAAGAGAGCGAAAGAAAGAAAATGTTGGCTGTTTGGAGGTACTTGAAGGTAAACGAAGATTAGATAAATATTTTATCGCCTGACAATATTCCAAAATTGTGCAGATTGTGTATTTATCTCTGTCACTGCAGTGGAGCATCTGCTTTGGTTGCTCCTAGTGCACTGAAAAGTTTGACTCTTTTTTTGAGACTTTGTTCTGGATGAGTCATTCAGTAAAACAAGTTGTTCGATTTGAATCAGTTGGTTAAATGCACGGTGAGTTCCAGTTAATGAGAGTGAGAAGAGTCGGTCATTTATTATTATTACCTTTTTTTTTGCAATGATTGCAATTTATTTTGGAAGTAAAGTACCATATAAATATAATATAAAGTTAAATTTGCACTTAAAACTGAAAGGGACTTTCATTTGAAGTTTGAACTGGACATTTCCATGTTAGTTATATGTTGGGTCCAACTAAAACTCAGTGGGAGTTAAAGGTTGCATTATACTGTAACTCTGTGACCGTCCCATTTTATTGGAACTCAGTGACTGTTCCATGTTGCAAGTGAATAATGAACAATAATAAAGACACAGTGTAAAAATCAGCAATTTCACTATTGTGGTAACTTAAGAATTGCAGCGGTGGTCCACATGATCAGATCACGTGATGTATTTTGTCATTGACGTACAGCAGATATATCCAATGAGAAAATGATTAATCATGAGAAAATATAGTTTCTCCGGTCACGGATATAAACTCAAAAGGATTGGAAAACAATGTACAAGATATTTAATAGTCAATGTTTATTTGTGAACATACAATTGAATGAAAATTAGAATTGGCCAAAATCGAAATCGGCAAAGAAAATTTAAATCTGTGCATCTCTAGTTGGTTAACATGTTGGGTAATTTTACAAGATGATGCATTTCAAGGGGTATATCCTCATGAGATTAATTTACATACGTATACTGCATTGCACTGCATTGTAAATTTCCCCTGTGTGGGACTGATAAAGGTTTATCTAATCTTATCATATAGTTAGCCGTACTATCTCGCATATGATGTGATGAGCCGCGTTACGAGACAGCTACGGTGTGAATGACTGATGGAGTCATTTGCATCTGCAGTAACTCAAACACCACAGAGACTCCCTGTTACAGTATTGTGGTACTCACAAAATGTTCCCAAGGTTGGCAGGACTGGTTTTGTGATTACAACTATCATTAATTATCAATATGTCACATGCTTCTCATGTACGTGTACATTTCTACTCCACTGTGACAAATATTTAACTTGAAAGACCATAAATACTTAAAAAAAAAAAATGCTCTATTTGCACTACTGACATCGACCCAGAACAGGTGAACTATGTGAACACAATTTCTGTAGTGGGTTTTTAACTGTTTTCCTTCTACGTTTTTTTTATGGAATTGTGTCTAAACTGTAGGTATACCAAAGCACCAAACCTCTGAGGATCGGCTACTATGAGAACGATGGCTTCACGCAGCCGTCCCCGAGCATGGCACGAGGATTTCGGGAGGTCAAAGCTCTGCTGGAGAGAGCAGGACACACTGTGAGGAATTACGTGTGTGTGTGTGTGTGTGTGTGTGTGTGTGTGTGTGTGTGTGTGTGTGTGTGTGTGTGTGTGTGTGTGTGTGTGTGTGTGTGTGTGTGTGTGTGTGTGTGTGTGCGTGTGCACATACTACCCTATGTTTTTTGTATTTATACCTAATTAAAGTACCACAATTTGTTAATCGTCTCAATTCCTGTATTATGCTGTTATTCATATTAATCACATAATTTTAATCACTTTCATTCTTTTTGTCCTCTGTGTGACCAGTTGGTGCCCTTCACTCCATGTAAGATTGAATACGCTCTATATAACCTTGTTATTAAAGGGTTACTTGCAGATGGAGGTGCCACTGTGTTGAGCCACTTGTGAGTTCCACACGTCGCTTTACACCCTGTTGACCTTCTGATCAACTGCCGATCCACAGCTAAGAAATGAAAATAACTTTACAAAGACTATCTGAATGTTTATGTTGCCATATTTAACACAGGGAGTGTGAGAAACAAACATTTTATGAAGGAAAAATGACCTGCAATTTCTTAAATAAATATGCAATTGGATTGATTCCAGCTCTGCCTCCATCGAAACACAAACCGTAAAGTCGGCGGGACCCTGCTCAGCAGCATTTCATCACTCCTTTTCTTTTTTGGGCAGATTGTTAAATGTACGGAAGGAGGCAGATTATCCGGTCTGTGACGGGATTTTCCTGGCCGTGAATGTGGTAGGGCCCCACGTATAATGTAATCATTTGTTCTCTAGGAAGGAGGGCCCCGTGGACCCCTGTTTTCGCCCGCAGACTGTCTCTTACGGTCTCCCTCGATCAGTAAAGACACTCCTGTCTGTACTCCTCAAGCCTCTGGTACATATTTCTTTGTTTACTCATTTAAATCCAAAAAGAATTGACACTCAAAGATATATAGACTGCATAACAACAGGACAACGTTGCGAGACGTATAGCTCAGTAGGTTCCTGTGGTTGATCAATAGCAGTTCGTAATCTTGTCAGCCATTTACAAATCCAGTCCTGTGGTGAGGATGATGCTTAAACTGTGTTTTTTTTCCCCAGTTTCCCCGTTTGGCTTTGTCCCTGAAGGCTATCGCAGGAGTCAGGTGAAAAATATTCTTTTTCACAATTTTGCTCCAATTTCAAGTTGCTTTGTGCTCTCACGGCAGAGAGGTGCTGATTGTTTCCTTGCTCTGTGTTCTCAGTTCTGTTCCTGAGCTGTGGAAGCAACACGCTGCTGTTGAGGTTTGTTCAGGGCCTGCAGTGTCTCGTCTCACACTCAGTAAAAGCCTGGTGACTGTTTCAGCACCAAAGCCAGTCATAAAGTCAGACATAACTCAAAATTTTTCTGGGTAGTCATGAAGAAAGGGACATAGATATGTAATGATTAAAAAAGTTCATGAAGCCTTCAAGTTAAGTTGTCCGAAAACATGTGACACATGTGACACAAATGAGTAAACTATGTGTTACTATGGGTACGGGCTCAAACAAACTTGCTGACTGATTTAGAATTCACAAAAGTAGTTACAGTAGGATTTCCTAAGTCAAGATGAGATAAGAGGTCAACGATAAGACGGGACACAGACACAAATTTAGAATTTGCTAAAGCGAAATACAATTTTTAAGAGAGGATGAGCACTAATCATTATTATTAATTATAATTTATTTTTGTAATAGTTAATAATAGTAATTATCATTACAATAATCACAAAAATTATATGTATTATTATTCATAAACAGAGCTGTATTCATGTTTTACTAGGACTACTGCCACGAGACAATGGCGAAGTGGAGGAGGTGTGAGCTTGATGTGCTGCTGTGCCCCATGCTGGGCCCCGCCTTCAACTTCTTCTACTGCGCAAAGCTCACCAGTACGCTGCACCGCTTCTTAAAGACAGGAACAAAAACGGACAATTTTCAAAATCCCAGACGCTACAAGGGCAGCGATTATTCACAGACAAGTGTTTGGTTTTAGATGTTTACAGTGTAGACTGAAATTTGTATCGTATCAGAAATAGTGAATAGTAATAACTTCAAGATGAAAATGCTCCAGCACGTTCTAGTTTCTTATTCTGTTGTAACGCCATACATAATACACTGTTCTAATAAACCTGCTTCTATCCCCTTCAGGCGCTCCCTCCTACACAGTTCTCTACAATATGCTCAACTTCCCTGCCGGAGTCGTACCCGTCACCACTGTTACAAGTGAGGACGAGATGGAACTCAAACAATTTAAGGGCAACTATGGAGACAATTGGGACAAGCTTTTTAAAGAGGTAGGTCTCCAGAACGGAAACAGGTGGCAGTCACATAACAACATAACGCACACATGTGGGTTGACGTACGTTTACGTTGTACCTGACTGTTCTCCTGAGGACATCTTGAGTGCCTTTCTTGGAGCTGTGTCACATTTTCTTTGTTTTGAGCCTCATTCTGTTTTATTTTAAAGTGGATTTCCTGTAATGAGCCACCCAGGTTCCACTTCCATCAAGTGACATATTGATCAAATACAGTGCCTCCTCTTCCATTCATACACTACTCACAAAAAGTTAGGGGTATTTGGCTTTCGGGTAAAATTAATGGAAAATGTAAAAAGTTCACGCTACAGTGATATTATATCATGAAAGTAGGGCATTTAGGTAGAAGCATGCAATGGTGATTTCCTCTTCTCAAACAATTTATTGAAACAAAAGCCAACAACAGTGGTGGGTTTACCACAACAAAAAATGTCAATGTCTCAATAACTTGTCATGTGGCCTTGAGCATCAATTACAGCTTGACAACGACGTCTCATGTTGTTCACAAGTCGACTTATTGTCTGCTGAGGCAGTGCACCCCACTCTTCTTGAAGGGCGGCCCTCAGGTCATTGAGGTTCTGGGGTACAGAGTTATGAGCCTCTACACGGTGACTCAGCTGATCCCATAGGTTTTCTATGAGATTCAGGTCTGGAGAAAGTGCAGGCCACTCCATTTGAGGTGCCCCAGTCTCAAGCAGCCGTTCCCTAATGATGCGAGCACAATGGGGCACAATGACTGGATTTATGATGTTATACAGGTAGTATGGGCTTGTCACTGTACCATTCACAAAGTGTAGGGCAGTTCTGTATTGAATAGACATCTGCCCACACTGTAACACCACCACCACCAAAGGCTCGTCCAGTGACAAAAGTGGCTGATGCATAGCGCTCTCCTTGACGTCTCCAACATCGTTGGCGGCCATCATTTCTGCTCAACGTGAATCGACTTTCATCAGAGAACAGCACTGAGGCCACTGGTCCCTCGTCCAGCGTAAATGCTCCCTGGCCCATGCAAGAGGATGATGCCTGTGCCTGGTGGTGTGGTCAGGTACCCTTGCAGGTCGTCTTGCACGCAGACCACGCTGATGGAAACGGTTTTGAATGGTCTGACGTGACACTTGGGTGCCTCTCACCTCCCTTAAATGTGCCCGGAGTTGAGCGGCATTCATCATCCGGTTCCGCAGGACACTGTTCACAATGAAGCGGTCATCAGTGTGGGATGTGGCCAAAGGACGTCCACTTCTATGCCTTTCTGTGACTCTTCCAGTCTCACTGTATCTCTGTTGCAACCTGCTGATGACACTCTGACACTCTAAGCTCAGTGGCCACTTCCCTCTGAGAACATCCTGTTTGAAGCCTTGCAATGGCGAGGTACTGTTGATCAATTGTTAGGTGTCGTCTTGGTCTCATGATGTCAAAATGTGAACAGCATGATGAAGAGGACTGTTTAAATACCAATTAAAATTGAACTAGGAAATGTATTGGTCGATTCATGGATCAAACACCTGTCCGTTCAGCTCCTTGTTAGAGAACAGCAAGTTGTGCAAAAAGTACTGAAACATTGAACAGTTGGACATGTGCATTCAAAAGTTGAGAGAAGGTCAAATTAAGTTCACCTGTAAAGTTTATATTGCATTTTAGGTTCATCCTGAAATTTCACCTGAAAGCCGAATAGCCCTAACTTTTTGTAAGTAGTATGACCGTATGTGTATGTCACAAATAATCTCTTGAACTTGAACTTGAACTTGAACAAGTACAAACTAGTTTAAATAGTAGGGAAGTAGAAATTTTTGTAATTGAATAAGTAAAATGCAAATATTCACTTACACTTAACATGTAATATTCTAAAGAAAGGTTTATGAATATGTATCCATCAAAGCCGCAAATTTTACTTTCAAATGCTTGAATGTCATTATTACGCTGCATTTGTTGCACCACATATTATGGCCACTAGGTGGCGACAATTGCCTGGGATGTGGTGGAGGCTGGCATGACTGTGTGTGTGTGTGTGTGTGTGTGTGTGTGTGTGTGTGTGTGTGTGTGTGTGTGTGTGTGTGTGTGTGTGTGTGTGTGTGTGTGTGTGTGTGTGTGTGTGTAGGCTGTGACTGGAGCGGAGGGCTTGCCCGTGGCTGTGCAGTGTATCGCGCTGCCGTGGCAGGACGAGCTGTGCCTGCGCTTCATGAGGGAGGTGGAAACTCTGGTCAAACAGAACGCAAAGTAAGACGTAAAAAAGAAGAACAAATCACTCCTCGAGGTCTTTCACTTATTACATTTGTTGATACGTAAATAATGATTAAACCCAGGGAATAATTACTCATAAATAATCAATCAATTAATCTCATTGATTGTTGTAAAAAAAATGGTCATATTTGCAAGATCTGACATGATTGTTCTGTTATTCTATGTTTTCTTGTTTTTATTTGCTTCTACTGTACCAGTAACATCCAGTCCACATTTAATGTGCAGCCCTACCACTAACTAACTCAATAGAATTCAAATATTTTTCATTAAAAAATTGTACTAAATAAATTAGCAATGTGAAATGAAAAGTTCTACAAAACCTTTAAGAAATTAAAAAAAAAAAAAAGGTATCGTGGTATTCAAAATTCTAAATGTGTGTGATTTTTTGTTGCTCTTAAAATAACAGTTTGTTGACATCAAAAGTGCACTTTGGAAGTGAAAATATTATAAAGACATTTTTTTGCAGTTTATTTACAATTTAGAATACAACTTCTATAAATGAATTTTGTGCACAATCGGCTTAACGTAAACTTACAAGAGAAAATATAATATTTTCTGTGGCCAGCAATTGTTTAAGAGCAGATTTTATGTCAGCTCACATTAGTTGGTATTTATGAAAAAAAACTAAGCTCTTTTTGAGAACATTAAGAATCTAATTCCGTAGAATGTAATCTGAAGGATTTCTGTGGATTTGTGTTTGCATCTGATTTAAATTAAACCATTATGCAGAAGTATACATTTATTTATCAAATATAATTTGTAATATTTACTTAATGTATTTTTGTTTTATTTGTTTCTTTATTGATGCAAATGGATATTTATTTCACTCGGGGTAAGAATTCAAGATTCAAGAGGTTTTAAACATATATATTTATATATATAAAACATTTTTTATTTTCAGTTGATACATTTACATCGCACCACTGTCACACATCCAAATATTTATCAATTAGAATGTTTTGTCTTTTCACATGAATGTCAAAATATCTGTAACTGTTATTGAAAATAAAATAAATTATAACATAATCACCATTTTTCCCTCTCTTTCCTTCTTTTATTGTTTTGACTGTGAATTGTACAAATGCAGTGTCCGTGCGTACATAAAATTGGTTTACTGAAGTATTGCTATACAAGATGGTCAAAGGATGACACAATTTGACGGCATCCACAGCAACATGGCAACGTATATCATATTTATTTTGATTCATATTTTTATTGAATAAAAACGATTTTCCGCCTTCTGTCGAGCTTTCTTGTGTCTCTTTTCTGCTACAGATGTGCAGTGCAGACCATTTCCTTCCCATTTTGAATGATCACAGCATTGTCACCATAGCGGAGACTAATGGCACATCCATCTGCAATGCCAGCGCACCGTGTCTTCATGTGTGTGTATATATATAGTGTGATTAACCTAAACTGTTGTAAATATGTCTTTTCGTTTGGTTTTCACAAATTTACATATGTTTCAAAACTCCCACGGGACATGAAGCCATTAGGGGCATTGTAAATGTTTCCCATTACTTTCATCCACGCTTTTGCTTCCATTTCATTGAGTGGAAATAGCCCGGTGCATGTGTGCGGTAGCATATGGAAGCACATTAGGCTCGGAGGAGAGCACAAATTGAGAAGTTGTTGTAGAATTATCTGTGGCACATACAGTCAGGGAACATTAGAAAAGGGACTGGTCTTCAGATGGAACTTCACATTGTTCTTAAATCCCCACGATCTGAGACAGAGGCTATTTTAAAAAAAATTCAGACCACTTTTTAAATAGTTGAAAATAATTTACCGTTGCAATTGAGAGGGAGGTGTCGATATGTCTTCATTTTGTTTAAATCTGGATAAACATACAACAATAGTGTGGTTGGAGCATGAAAATCATACTCAATGAAATTGTTAAGTTTTAAAGGTCTTCATTTAAAGTGCTTAGCCCAGTCAGTAAATTATTTTTAAACTTTACAATCCACATTTTTCCCTTTTTTTTTGTTTTTTAATTATCTTTCATATCTCATCACATCATTTGTTTGATTGATTGTGGGATGTGATGATGATCATCCTCAAACTGATGAAAAAAAATTCACATGTATCCTGAAAACGTATTCCACAAAAAATCAACGTATCCTAAAAAGGTATGTTGATTTTTTTTTTTTTAATATATATATTTTTTATTTTTTAATTAAAAAAACAAAACTAAAGATACACTTTAAAAGTTTGGAGCTCATGTGGCTCAACCCTTGGTGATCATGCACCAGCTCTATCTGGCAGCGCCGGCATGCCGGGGTCCTCATCTCCTGCAACGACTCATTGATAAAAGCAGCAAACACCTCATTTACAGGAACCTCAGGCCATAAGATCAGGTACTTTAAAAGCCATCATCAACACATTCCGTCACCGCTTGTGTTCAAACAAATAAAACAACTTGCCATCACCTCAACTAAACTAGGATGATTCTGTCTTAATGTCCCATTTCAGGGGCCAAGGAGCCTGAAGTCTTTACAGCGACAGGGAATTGCAGGTTGTAATGTCTGACACAGCGGGAGCGCCGTCTTCTAGATGAGCAAAGTGAGGAACGGTGACTTTGCGACCAAAGAGCCACTTTCAGCAGACATCAGAAGCGGAGAGATTGGCAGCTTTTAGGCCTTTGGTCCATTTCACCAGCCATTACTCCGGCAGCGGCAGCACGCTGCGGAGGACGAGTGGGAGGAGGGGACGACAGATTAACAGACAGCTGATACAGGTGTATAGGCGGTATCAAACAGCAGCTCTGTCAATGCAGCAGGCGCCACATTTCCTCGGAAGGGGGCTGGGATCCCCAAAGTATGCCCACCAATTTCTCTATGACAGGATTAGCCAGGAGCTCTGTTTGATTTTTCACAGATTCTGTGACTCAACAATTCGGTGATCCACATTCTATCGGCTTTAAGGACCCCTATCCCAAGTTTCAAAAGCTTACCCTCAGGACAAGGGACGCTGTTTTTTTTTTTTTTTTTTTTTTTTTCTCTCTCATCTCATGTGCTTCCGCTTCCCTTTTCGGCAACATACAGGCGTTCGTCAGACCTCCCCAGCACTCCCTGCTTCCTTTTCTGCACATCTGCTAGGTTTGGGTTTCCTTTCTTCCCTCCGGGTGCCTTGCTTGGCCCGCAGCCCTTATAGCCAAATTGGTTTACATTGGAGAGATAAATGCACTGCAAATGCGCTTAAACACGTACAGTAAAAAATGCAGACAGTGCGTGTCAGGATTATCACCCAAGTCAGGGGTAGAAAGGAGAGCGTCTCTCCCACACAAAGCTGAAGAGCTCGAGTGAAGCCTGCAGATATAGTCCGTCTCATCCACTTCTCAGGAGAAAGAGAGGAGGATTTAGCATTTGCATGCTAGTCTGTAATTCCTGGAATTATATAACTTGTCGCCAACAATCAAACTCCTGTGGTATTGTGAAAGTATTGTTTCGCATGGGTGAGCAGAGTATGGAGTTACACTGTTGGGGGACAAGGTTTTGGTGGTGTTCCATGGCGGTATTAGAGAGGAAGTCGGCCCAGGATGGGCTTTCTCTCATTTCCATTGGAAACGGAGACCACCCTTTAAGGCAAGGTACCTGTTCAACAACATGAACTTGGGCCAAACGTTTAAGAGGGATACCCTCTGAAACCCATCTTAAAATGACCAATTTATCAAAGCCCATATAGGTATCTAAATTCCCCAAAAGAAGAATCCAAGGTGGGGAAAAAAAACGAGGTACAGAATGACCATTTTCCTCATCACTAAACGGGGCTGCAGTGTAGAGCGCTGGATCCGTGCATGGCCTGGTGACACCTCTGCACGTCTGGGTGAAAGCATTTTGATGAGCCATCGCTGGGTGAAGGAGGTCTCACTTTACACGAGGAAGACAAGCAGTGCTCAGCCCCCCCCCCCCCCCACCTGCTCCTGTCATCCCCTGGAGGACACTGCTGCCTTCCCTGTCCACTAGTATCAATGTAAAAACCCTCCCTAATGCTCTGCCATTAGGATTTGGGTGTAAAACCTGCAAGAAAAAGACCACAATCATTCACCCAGAAGTCCCACCACCCCCCGCACTTCCCCACGTCCTGCCCCTCCCACTAAATGAATGCCCCCCCCACAGAACCTCCCGGCACAAAGCCCCCGGAGCAAGCCCAGTGCAGAAATCATAGTCTACCATTGAATCATTGTTCCCCCCCTCTCCCCTCACTCTCACCCCTTTATGGTCCCACTAAAGGTTTTAGCCGGGCAGAGAAGGAGGGCTGTCACTGAGGAAACCTTAGCCCATTGATAAAGTGACAGGAGCTGCCAGAATATGATCCTAATCCTGTTTCCAGCATTCTTTTAGCCTGCTGGCATCGCAATTCCTCCACACATTCTCCAAGCTGTCAACTAGGAAAATCCCTCTAATAGCGCATTGCCCAGATACACATCAAAGAGCTCCTGGAAACCTTTGCGGCTTAGCTGCCATACACACACACACACACACACACACACACACACACACACACAAACTACCTAGAACCTTCCTCTTAACTTATACATAGGTATATCTTCACCCTCCAGGACATTGATTATTACCAACATTTATTGCATAATCACAGAGCATCCATTTTGTCATGACATTGTAACGAACCAAGCATTTCCTATATTATTTCCATTTATTTTATTCTTGTATGTACTGTAACCTCTGCGTCGCGTCGAGGGGGAATGTGCGAGCCAGACTTTTGATCTCGTGGTCACGAAGTGGGGAAAGTGGGAGCGGCCGAGAAGGTGGAACAGGTGTCTGAACTTTGCTGACTCTAGGGGGGCCTTTCACTTTCATTTCATCTCATTCTATTCTTACTTAATCCATCAATATCCCAACCAAAGGTAATCTTCTTATGGCAAAGCATTCTGTTTCGGTGCAGCCAAACCTCGGCTGACAGGGTGGGAGGGTGGGGGGCTTTTTAGAGCCTGACACTGTGCTTCAGTCATTTCATTTAGGATTAGTTACTCTGCATTGGGCGAACAAGTGTGCAGTCTCTCTCTCTCTCTCTCTCTCTCTCTCTCTCTCTCTCTCTCTCTCCCTCAGCCTCCGCCATTCTTGTTCCTCTCTCTCTCTCACTATATGTGTGCTTGTGCTTCAAATTGGGGTCTTTTTGTGTGAAAAAAAAATAAAAAAATCAACCTTAAAATCCTTTAAATAAACCTTAATTTTATGAGAGAAAAAAATGACCCATAATAATCCAGTGTCGGTGGGATTATTTGGTACTTTTGAATCACATTCTTTTTGCGAAACCTTCACTGGCAACTTTTTCGATGACTTCAACGATTTTTAAATGCTGGATAAATTCAGTGTGTGTGCGTGTGTGTGTGTGTGTGTGTGTGTGTGTGTGTGTATGTGCGTGCGCGTACGTGTGCGTGTGTGTGTGTGTTCCCTCCGACCTAGTGCAGGGGGCAGCGGGTAGCGTCCACACAGGTACCTGAACACACCTCAAGACCAACAAACAAAAGAAAAAGCCTAAAAAAAAAATGCTTATATATGTATGGACACATGGACTCATCAACAAAATAATATATCTTCATATATAAATCTCCTTGAGTTGGATATAACCTTTGCTTTATTTCCTCTCTCTTGTGTTTATATTCTTATTTTCCTACATTCTTATTTTATCCTCCTTTTTGCATATTGATACCTTCAGTTTATTATATCTTAATTATTTGACTTAAAGATAAACATTTGCTTTATGTATTTATATTTAAGACACTGGAACAAGTATGTAGTCTTCTTACGTAGTTTATTCTCTTGCATTTAAACAGATAAATTACATCACATTTAGGTAAAACAATCGGGAAATACATGTGGTAAATCTACAGTGATATATTACATAGCATTTAGCCTGAGCATCAGATTCTTCTTCTTCTGCTTCAACGACAGGATTAAAAACTGGGTAACGTTTTTATTTCTCACACTCTGTCCTTGTTATATTCTCTTTGCATTTCCCGTTTCTTCTTCTTCTTTTTTCTTTTTTTTTTTAAACGTAGGTCCTTTGCGTAAAGCCACAATGTAAGAATTCAATAAATATATTTGGGCTATTCCTGCAACAGCAAAGCATTGGGCTACTAACACCGAAGGATATTTACAGAGCCGAGTAGAGTAGATGTTTTTTGCAGGTTGAGCGGTGTCAACGTAATTAAAATCAAGATGGAATGTGTGTCGGCCTGAAAATGTGTGGGTTTGTCAATTTCTCAATTTGAGCTGTATTTCTGATCTGATTCCATGTGAATGCATACTAGTGACAAAACATATTTTCCGTCTTTATTCCACGGCCTACTGAGGTGCATGCAGACTTCATGTTTAGTAGTTCATCTAAGATGACCTTCAATAATATTTATCGCATGTTTGGGGGCTTGTACTTCATGTTTGTCCTGACTCATTGCATTTAATCTCGGAAAATGTCAAAAACAGACAGTGTCCACCGGCAAAAAGCAACTCTTCATTGATTTTTCTATTGTCATTTAATATGTTCATTGTTCTCCTGTGATGAGGTCAGGTACTTCTGCATCCAACCGGTTCTAGCGGTGCGGCGTACTTATATTTTGGCATTTCCCAGTGGTAAAGCTGCATGCCTCTATAATGGCAATGTGGTGAGTACACAGAGGGGATAAGAGCGCTCTGGGCTTCAGTTGGGTAGCGTGTCCAGGCCTAGCGATGCCGCGTGCTGCTTGGCCCGCAGGCGCAGGTTCTCAATGCTGGTGGTCTTGCTGTTGAGGGCACCGGGGAGGCCGGCTGGAGGCTGCAGCAGCGGGCTGTTCCACACCTGCTGCGCCTGGGAAAGGGACTGGTAGTAGGACTGGCAGGGCAGCGAGCCCAGCGGAGGCGGCATGTTGACGTTCATGCCCAGGTAGGGCAGCGAGGGGGGCGCGCTCATGTCGAAGGACGGGTAGTGCACCAGGTTGTTGGTGGCGGCCATGTGCTGCCGGAACTGCTCCTGCAGACGGAACAGGCTGAGGGGGGAGGAGGCGTAGGAGTTGCTTTGGGCAAGACCGCTGGTCACACTGCTGGTGGACGGCAGGCCGGGGGAGCCCAGCGGAGAGTCTGAGAGAGACAAGACAAGTGACAAAGAGGTCTTTAAATGCGTTTCTGGACGTGGATTCATGCACGTCCAGAATATGCACGAATACTCCCATTTGGGTACTTTTGGTGATACTAATCCTTTGGTGGTTGCAGGGGGAGTTTAACCTCTAAGCTTGGAAGCTTGGCATACTTAACTTATACTTAATTATAATTATATACTCAATATTTTTATATGAAATGACAATATTTTTCGGTACTTTCCGGAAAAATCCACTTTTAATAAAGAGCTATGAATCTATCTATCTATCTAATGGATGCTGTAAACCAGTCAAATAATGCTGTCATGTCTCTCACCTGGTGTGGGGCTGAGGCGTTTGCAGGTGGGGGAGCTACTCCGGGGCTGTGTTCCCATCTCCCGGTGCGCCTCCTCCCTTATCTCCACCCGCGCCTCCCTTCCCAGCTCCTCCTCCTCCCTGTCGCCATTGTCCTCCGCTGCTGACTCGCTGTCCGACGGCTCAGGGGAGGTGACATTCACTTCCACGCTCATCTCCCCCGACTGGGGCTGCGCTGCTGCCAGCCTCTCTGTGTCAGAGGGAGAGGAGGAGGAGGAGGAGGAGGGAGGAGGCGGGGAGCAGGCCTCGGCGACCAGCGTCGTCGTGGCAGCCGGGTCAGCTTTGTTGTCTTCCTGGGTGCCATCGGCTGCTGCCGACGCCTCCTTCTGCTTCTGGAGCTGCTCCTTCTGCAGGCTCCGCTGCTTCTTGCGGAACTTGGCGCGGCGGTTCTTAAACCACACCTGCCACACGGATTACACATGAGATTAGGTTAAGTGATGGCTGTTTGGAATAAAGTTCTATTTTGTATGGTCTGATCGCTGGAGTTTCTTTGACCTGCACTCGGGCCTCTGGCAGGTTGGTGCACATGGCCAGACGTTCTCGCATCACCACGTCAGGGTAATGGGTCTTCTGGAAGGTCTTCTCCAGGGCCTCCAGCTGCTGGGCGGTGAAGGCGGTGCGACTGCGGCGTTGCTTACGGTGTTGGGACCCATACCGAGCCTCCAGGATAATGTCTTGAAATGTGCAGCCGTTGGAGAAATAAGAAACATGGCCAATTTAATGAACGGGTAGTCAGAGGAGCAGAGTACAAAAAAACTTGTACTATATATGAGAAAAATGTTTGAATAACAAAAGTAGAAACTACTTCTTACCAGCCAGTCTCTCTGCCAGAGTGAGGGCATGCACGGAGGGCCTGTAGTCTGGGGCCTGCTGGGCCTGTTGCGCCGCCTGCTGGTGCAGGTTGTACATGGCGCTCAGGGAGTTCATGGCATGGAGAGAGTAGCCGTTCACCCCGTAATGCTGCATGTCCGCGGCTGCACAGAGAGGGGGAAGGGTCATTTTAAAGTACTTCACTAACTCTAATTGTTTGTTTTAGAAAAAAAACCTACTTTTCAAAGCCGATAACCTAATCAATAGGCAACACAATACACAAAGCGTGAGTCCCTATTTAAATAAAAACCAATTTAACTCACGGATTCAATTCAACTAATTAAATTGTTAAGAACAACAACTATTATTATGTAGATATATACATTTAGACTACAGTTTAAATGTAGAACTACCAGAGTAAATCAATCTATGTTTGTATGTAGTCGAATGATTAAATGTGAAGTGTCACATAACACTGCTTGAGTTCTTAATTCAAGGGATCTCAGTGGGACACGATTTCCCCGTGAATCCAAGTTGGGTAATATCGCACAATAGGACTAATAGATTTTTATTATTGGTCAAATTGTATTGTATTGTATTTTTAAAATGGCCTATCTGTTTGCCTTAGCTTGATCATTGAGAGAAATATCACAAAGACTATGTTTTAAATATGCATAAAAAATAACTACTCATTTTTAGTAGCCTGTAATATACACCCTTAATTGCAAAAGCTACATAAGATAAAATAATGATAATGATAATAATGATGATAATATATTAATAATTGTAATAATTGTAATAATTGTAATAGTAATAATAACAAGAATTGATTGAATTTCGTTTATTTAAGTTTGTAAACGGCGAACGAAATGGTTTGGCTTTGTTTTTTAGTTTGTTTTTTTTTAACGCTCAAAATGTCATCGTGTGTGATTAAATGTGACGGCATATAATGTGTATTTTAAGCGTGCAAGAATGGCAGTTTGTCGAAAGTCAAATCTGGAGTGGAACAACCCCACAGTAAGGAAATCAACTCTTCTTTTATGACCGATAATCAACTGAAATGAGATTGAACTGACATTCTGCGAACTTTCAATTGTGAGCCTTGACAGAGGGCGCAAAATATTTACTTTTTGTTGCCCTGAGAAATTGAGTTGAATGGGTGTAGTTTATTTCAATCTGCCCCTGTGGTCCCAGGGCGGATCGCATCGCCTCGGGCTCATCTGAGTGAAATATGCATGAACATCCCAGTTGGATTCCTGTCTAATGTAGGTGCAAATAGGTTTCAACTTTAGCCTATTAATTTATCACCAGTCCTGGCACCTGGAAGGAAGGTTAGTGTGTGTGCGTGTGTGCGCGCCCGTGTGTGTGTGTGTTCTAAAAATGTAAGGTAATTTAACGGTAGCCTTTGTATGACGGTTTTCCAGTTACTATTTTACATGAGCCCTTGCAACAGAACAGGGTACAATATAAAAAAAAACTGCATTACAATTAGTTCTAAACTTGGTAAAAAAAAAAATACGTATATATATTTTTTTAATAAATTTACATTTATGTCAAGCCAAAAGTTAATTTTGCCATGAGCAATCTATAATTAATTATATACATCTGGGTCACTTGGCATGAGGTACAATAAAACATATATATATATATATATATAAACAAGAACAAACATGACATATTTCCTAAATAAACGCCGTTGGCACCTTTTATTATGTGGGGATTCAGTGGTTAGGGCTTGGGCGTACATCATGAAATCCTGCATGTGTTATTCTGCCAGGACAAGTGGGAATTGCCTCGGGCTTTGCTTTAAACCCCATTATTCTAATATCCGTGGAATTATGAGTTAGTACCGGCTGTAGCTGCTGAATTGGGCCCGGAGGCCCACAACCTGCCCCACCACTTAGGACGCCATTTCAAACCGGAGACACTCACAAACTGCTAGACGTGACCGTTTCCCTCCACTAAGTCAACACCCGGAGGTCGAACCAAAACCGGACAACATGTTTTTGTCTAAAACGGATAAATGATTTACGCCCATTTACCTCAAAATGTAAACGGTACAAGAAAATAAAAATAACTATCTTTTCACGACTCATTGTATAGTCAATTTGTTTACGTTGTGTTGTCAAGGTTACGCTGCCTGTAAAGCGGTTTAGTCTGTTTGTTGACGTTGATCCGTCATTGTTTCGCAAAACAACTCTTCTTTTTGTTTGATGACGTTCGTTGGTTGCAAGTGTAAACTTTATATCAACTTTCACGATAGATTTATGGATTGATTGATTGATTGATCGAAGTATACGTGGATTCACAAGAGCAAGTGAACAATGTGGCCATTTAATAATTAACAGTTGGCCAAAAGAATAAAATGTACTTAAAGTAATGTCATTCATGAAAATCGAATCGGTTCTATTTTTTTTCATCGCTTTCTTGCCTTGCGCTGTTTTTGCTGCTGTCGAATCTTAACAATTAAAAGCGTTATCTTTTCTTGTTTTATACTGCAGGCAAAGCGCCGAACGTAAAGCCATTGAATTACAGTACAAATGGAGCGTCGGTCAAGAGTCGCAAGGGAAACGAGTCGCTCCGAAAGTTTCTCACCTCTGAGCGAAACGCGGTGGCTCCGGTCGATGGCCGCAATCCGGAGGGGTTTCTTCCAAGGCTCCTTCTCTAAATTCCGCGGAGTCTTGTCGATCTAACAAGTGTTTTCACACCGAACTCCATCAGTTAAAAACAAACAAAAAAAAGAAGAAGAAGAAGGAGGAGGAGGAGGAGGAGGAGGGGAAAAGCTGTCGCGATGTAGTCCGTTAGTGGCGGGGAGTGGGAGGATGCTGCGGCGTGTCGCGGGCTCTGGCTGCGGGAGCGGGAGCGTTTGGAGGAGGAGGTGAAGGAGGAGGTGGAGGAAGGCTTTTAAAGCTCCGCCGGTGAGGGGGTCACGCCGCATCCCGAACGCTCCGCTTCGTGCCAATCGCGCCGCTCCCCCTCCTCCCCCTCCTCGTCCTCCTCATCCTCCCTCTCCTTCCACTTTAATCCCCCCACGCCGCCACTAGCCTCGTTACGTTTATTCATTTTTCCTATAAATGACGCTGGACTCAAATGGTCTTTATCATAACGCCGTTATCATAACGTTGTTGTTGTTGTTGTTGTTTTTTTTCCCCCGTGATGTAAACGAGGATATTTACTCTGTAATTATTTTGAATAACACACGAGTCCATGTCCGGGTCTATCTTGATGGGCTCCATCAGTGCTAATACCATTAAATAAAGTAATATAAAATAGAAAAAATAAATAAGCTGTAATTTAATCGAAATTGGTATTTCCCTCGCTGCGTCCCCTTATTTCTTACTTCATGCCTAAACACACGATCTTTAAGCAAATAAATCGCCTTGTCTGTGTGACGTGAGCGCCTGGGACTTTTTTTTTTTTAAGTATTCGAATATACATACGCCTATTTTTTCATATTAAATCTAGATTTTAATTCTCAAAACACGCTATTCATTTAATGTCGAGAATATTCCGAGTATAGGCCTATACGCCCGCGTTCAACAACACTAATAGTTAAGGGTTTAAATAAATAAAGTAAGGTGTTTTCTTTAGCGCGATCATTATATGCTTTGTTTTTCCAAAAGATGTCGACGGGAAAGCAAGTAACTTGCGCCCACTTCACATCAAGTGTCAGGGAGGTTTTTTAATTGAATGAAATGCAAATCGGAGCTAATTGTGCGCTGCCCCCGTTGACTTGCGCGCAGTGACTACAGGTTGCAGCACTAATTCCGCGCTTTAATATGATTTTCTATTTGACTTGCTCCCTGCGCCGTACTGGGAGTGCTGGGATGCAAGGGGGGGTCCGCTTCTTTTAGGAGCTCTCCGGGCCCCAAGGGATTTAGGTTAGGATTGGTGAGACAAGACGCCATTTCAGACCCCCCCCCCCCCAAAAAAAAAAAAAACTGTCTCGAAATGACTGCTGGTAAGAGGATTAAAACAATAATGCCCCTCTCTTCTTCGAGGTTTTGAGAAAAGATTTCTTCTCCCGGAGAAAACCCGTTTAGGCTGGAATTAAGGGCAGCGAGGAGCAGTCTTTTAATGTAAAGCTGCATATTTTGGTGAGAAGGGCTAAAATCCCAAACTCAATTTGATCTTTGTCCACGTCCATTCACACAATTTTAGAGTGACAAAACACCGTGAGAATAGACTAGGTGGTGTATGCCTTTGAACGGTTCCCCACAATGCGGGTTTTATCATTTTATTTTACTAAAGGCTAATCGGACGCAGTTAAGGTTAAGGTTTGTGGGTTGTTTTTTTTCGAAAATCAGTTAGAATGAGGATGGTCTGAGTGTCTTTTTTTAAAAATCTTTCTTATTGTAGTTATCAATGTAGTTATTTAATACAATAATCAACGATGACGCCCTTATACAGGGAGTATGTTTCCATGCAACAAGTGTCCAGTCGTAGAGTTATTTTTACGCGATAATAATAATAATAATAATAATGATTACGGTGATGATAATAAAATAGTAACAACAATAATTACAATTACAAGACCAACATCAACAACAACAAAATAATAATAATGATAATAACAATAACAATAATAATAATGATAATAACATTAACAATAATAATAATAATAATAACAATAATAATAATAATAATAATAATAATAATAATAATAATAATAATAATAATAATAATTTAATTAAATTACCAGCTTGATTTTTTATTATTTTTCAGCTTTCATATATTCTGAGTTTATGTTTTCCTTTGGGCTTTTGTCACCACACTATATAGCCCTGAGTATTTTGGTGTTGGAGAGAAATGGGATTAACTTGTGAACCGATGGAAATAAGAACTTAAACTGGAGGTAAATCTGTGCAGTGTCTCTTTGTGGGGAGCGTTCCTAAAGCAATTAAAGCGAGAAGGAATTCCTCTCAGTGGCCCTTCCTCAAATCAGCTTTCTGCGGACCTTAATGCGGGCTGATGTCCAGCGCGGCTCAGGGGTTTAACCAAAGTGTCAGGAGGGACGGAGCTCGCTGGAAAGGGAGGCTTGTGGCCTGTAGCCTCTATCAAGGGCTTCCCAAACTTATTTTCATGGCAAGACCCCCCTGGCAGACTGAGCTCTGGATTGAGGATCCCCCCCCCCCACCCCCCCGAAAAAAGACAGTGGTTTGATTTAATAGAACCTAAACCCAGCAGATTAAAAGAAAAGATCTCCCAACCAAAAAAAAAAACTCACCGTCATTACTGGGGTTGAGTAGCCGCCTATATGGAATTTTTGGAAGAGAATATGATGAAAAATATAAAGATTAAAATATTTAGATATGAAAGTGCTATTATTTATATGATATATAATTAATCCATGAATGCATATTTTTAAATAAAATAAATATAGATACATACAGTACAGTAGGGATGACCCTACTTATAGGACGCCTGGAATTCCTCCGCGCACCCCGAGGGGACCGCGGACCCTAGTTTGGGAACCACACGTGAAACGACCGTCATCGCGATCTGGAGTATTTGTGAATTCCGAGATAAACCCGCTGTTTTCACATCCACCTCAGATTTGCATGGATTTTTGTTCCCCGCGCTCATTCAGGTCTCTTCAGATGCGAGGTGGTCGTCTTTTTGCTGCGAGTTTATCGAGTTTATCGACTCTGCCGCCGACGTCACCTGACGGAACCCACTGCCAGATGACGTCATCAGCTGGGCTGGCCCGCCTGCCTTCAATTGGGATCAAACTTTATCCGAGCAGCAAGTCTTTGGCATCAGTCTGTGGAGCTGCAGAGATTTATCAACGATGTTCACTTTTTAATCAGGTTTGTAACGCATAGTTTCACCCCGCAATGTCGACCTGCATTTTCCGAATTTCCTCATTGTCTTTAGGATAATTAATGATTAGCTTTTGTCTTTCACGAGTGGGCCTTTGTGATCTTCAAATTATCCGCTGCAAGTGGTAAATTGTCTTCGCCAAGGTAAATGTGTGACCGTTTTGAAATGAATCATTTTGATAATTTTTTAGTTTTGATATTGACCTCTATACCTGAGGACGACAGTGGCCGGACGAAAGCAGCCTCCCGTAAACACCATAAACATACTACATCCACATAAAACAAAAATAACAAAAAAAACAACAACCTTTTTTGACTCCCTTGTTCCCACTCAGTGTTTCGGAATGCTTTGACTACAACTCATCTTCACCGGTCATGTTTTCTTCAGAAATATATAAATATATAGTAATAGTAGTAATACTTTGTAAATAAAACTTTTCACGGATGTTACAAGAACATAGTCTCGCTGAAATGGTGAACTGACCACAACCATATTCTATGGCACCTTTTCGGCAGAATCAAACAGAATGTGCTCAGCGGCGAAGGTACGGGCGAATGGGCGCGTTCTTACTGCTCCCAATGTCCAACAAGAATCATTTTCTTTATTTAAGCGCTGTGTACTGTGACACTGGTATTAGGAATGGAGTATGAAAAAAATCCCCACAACAAATGAGCAGCAGGATAAAGCACGATGCCCTCTTTACTCCAAAAATGTTTTCTTTTTGAGATGCTGAGGAAACACAAGTTGTTCCCCCTCGCCACCAGCTCAACAGGTAGGCCTACTGCCCGAATGTTCCCAAACCCATACCCCGTGCTGCAGCCAGATATTGACTGGACAGACATATTGACAGACTTGATGTATTGAGCTTGGCAGGTTTGTTTCCTCCTTCTTTCTCAGAGCTGCTCTTTGGTTGTGGCCCTCAGGCTGCGGCCCCAGCACAAGGGCTCCTATTGTCGGGGCCTAATCCTGGGGCTACACAGCTTTAGCAACATGGTGGGATAAAAGCCCATCAAACCACTACTTTATGGGGGCAAATCTTTCCTAATCCCTCGCTTTATCTAAACAAAAGGAGAGAAACAAGAGGATAGAAAGAAATTGTGCAGACACAGGGCGAGACCTCGAGCTAAGATGCAAAGAAGTGGTTTCAGCGGAGAGCCTAACCATTTTTGACAGGCTTTCACCGAAGCGCTGACATAAAATGGACACCGGGATTCCAAAAATGCCATGCAGATTTATTTCTCCTTTCCAAAGTTAAGCTGTGAGATCAGTGGAATAGATGTCTTGAAATTAACGTGATTAAAAAACAAAAAAACTATTGAGAGAAATTGCCAGGCGCTTTGCTGAGTGGATGTAAGCACCTAATCTGGGACCTAATCTGGGCTCCTTTCTCAGACTGTGGAAGGAGAGTATGGGAATTTCTTTCTGGCTTCCCTCACGCTCAGCTACATTGTGCCGACCTGCTGATCGTTATGTCCCTCAAATCCAATCTCATAATGGAACACCCCAATAAATACCCCAATCAACGCTAAAAATCCAATTTCACGTAGGCCTACTGTAAGACATTACTTTAGAACCACAGAACATTCAGCGTCACTGTGTTTAATGAACCCCCTCGTAAATCAGAGAACCCACTCGTCCACACATTCTGTTCGGTGTGTGGGTCTCGGGGACAAATCCCCCCGACCCCATTTCATGTCGGCTGCCAATTCCAATTTCTATCTTTGCTCTCGGGCTACTTGCTCCGACTCCCAAGTGACGCATCCGCAAAATGACTCCTGAGTTAGAGGTCCATTTTTCTGGCACAGGGCACATGTTCCACCAGAGGATCGTTTGGGTCCCGGTCGACAGAATTCCGAGCGCAGGTTGAGAAGGCGCCGGGTCGCTCCGGCTTTGTGTCCGTGAAGCTTCACAGCCACGGAGCTTTCACTTTATTATTATTATTAATATGGACTGTTTTCTGTTTTATGGACACCTATAATACCACCTTAACATTGATCATACTTTCTTTCTCTGGACATTATAATACTTTACACTGGATTTTTTCTGGGCCTTAGGCTTTTATAAAACAGTTTGGACTATAAATTTGTTTTATACTATACTACACTATACTATACTATACTACACTATACTATACTACGCTATACTATACTATTCTATACCATGCTATACTATACTATACGATACTACACTATACTATACAATACTATACTACACTATACTATACTATACCATACTACATTGTACTATACTACGTTATACTATACTATACTATACTACACTATAATATACTTTACTAAACTATACTATACAATACTATACTACACTATACTATACTATACTACACGATACTACACTATGCTATACAATACTATAGTACGCTATACTATACTATACTATACTATACTATACTATACTATACTATACTATACTTTACTATACTATACTATTCTATACTATACTATACAATTATACACTATATTATACTATACTACACTATAATACATTACACTATACCAACCACACTAGACTATACTATACTATACTATACTATACTGTACAATACTATACTATACTATACTAATCTACACTACACTATACTACACTATACAATACTATACAACACTATAATATCACCATATCATCACATCAATATACTATGCTATTCCATACTATACTAAACCCCATACTACTATATTATAGTAGTTTTACACATATTTTTATTTTTATTTCATATGTTATTTTTATCTGCATTTATTCCTTACTTGACTTGCACTGTTTTTTGCTGCTGTGAATTTCCCCATGAGGATTCAAAATGTTGTGTCTCATCTTATCTTATCTTTCTCCGCTCTGTTATGGCAATTGGAGGTTGTTGTCAAAACAAGTCACTGTAAATATAAATGATCTGGGGTTCTTCTAGTCCCATGTCCTATGAAAGTTAGCAGAGAAAGGCGGATATGGAGACGGAATGCCAATTAATTTAATTCCAATAAGACCGATGTGTTTTGCTCTCGGTCTCCCAGAGAGCCCCCTACTGGCCGGTGTCAGACACTCAGAAATGGGGTAATTAAGGGATAATAGTCTGGGGATGCTCTTCAGCGACTGAGTGATTAGTGATTCATTACATGAGCTTAGAACCAGGAAGGGGAAGGGGAAGGGGGGGTCGTTTTGGAAAGAGAGAGAGCAAGAGGCGGGTACTGGTACAGCCTGACAAATTGCCAGTGGATTAATAGGGTAATTAACTATCACCCAGGGAAAGGGACTGGGACTGCAACTGGGACTGGGACTAGCAGTACCTGGGAGTTGCCCCAAGGTACTATTGTTGGCTATTGTTTTCCAAAGTAATTTTGGAAAAAAAAAATCCAACCCCTGAGCTTGAGACATGTTTAAAGATGTTCACATTGATGGACTCACTGTCTTCAGACATTGAAGTTTTTGTCGAGAATCTTCACACAAGTATTTCTGAATATGGACATCTTTAAAAACAGAAAGACTGAATTGAAGGACTCTTTCAATGTGTTTTTGGACTGTCAACCTTCATAAAAAGCACACAACGTCTTTCCTCACATTTTCTCGCACCACGGGGCGGTAGTTTGAAAATCTTTGAGGAAGCTAAACTTTGGAAGTAGAAGTCGGAGATAAACATATCTGAAGTGTTAAACTCTTGGGTTATATTCCACTTTAAGAACCTTTGCATCCGCCAGACAAAATCGCTCTATCCACTATTTGACGCTCATGATGATCCTGTAAAGTAGCATAAAGTCCATATTTCGGTCTCCAGCCTCCCGTACCAGGAGTAATCCTCTCCTCTCAGCTCCAGCACAGACTTACATGGGGAAGTTGATTTTCTCTGCCTGTTATTTCTTTTTTTTTTTTATCAGATTTGAAACAGCTCTTAGTCATTTCCCAATTAATGAGATGGCCTCAGTTCTGTTCCATCCTCTTCTCTTTACAGCCTCTCACTTCCTAACATCTGTCTTTTATTGTTAAATCTGATCACAACTCTTTTAAGTAACCACAGGTCATCTGGATCTAGACATTTAGAGAATTGAGGCTCATGAGCTCGTGAGCTAAAGTCACTTGAGGAGCATCTTTTGCCCCCAACTTATTTTGGGATTCTCTCATCAGGATAAGGGCTGCTGAGCAGTGGCTCTGTTTCTCACACCCGTGTAAGCCCTTACCTTTCCTGTGAAATAGGTTAATTAATACCAGATTATTAATACCAGATAAGTAAGCAATAAGCTGTAAAACAACTGCTTTTTGATAGTGCACACACACGGCTGCAATTGCACCCACACACACATACGCACACACACACACACTGAACAGGAGATGGGACGTAATGGTTGCGAACGCTTAAACTTCCCATTATCCATTATCTTCTTTAGGAATTTCCTTGAAACTAGCAGTCGGAGATCCCCCAATTGACAAACTCCCACCTTGTACGTACAATAACACTCAGGACCCTCTGAGTTAAGCCCCCCTCCTTTAAAAGCTTTTCTGTGTGTTGTATTATGGAATGAACATAAGGGATTGTTTTGTTGTTCTTCCATAATCTGGGCTTTATACCTTGTTCTGTCAAAAGCCATTTTGAAAAGGCTTTATTTGGCAGGCTAAAAAGCAGAGCCACATGGAGCATTAACCCACGGAGTGACCACTGAATCCCCCCCCCCCCCCCCCCTCCACCGGACACCAGAGAAGAGACTGAGGGGACAAGATACAGAGCAGTGTGTCCAAATGTCTCTGCCTGGAGGGCTGAGGGCCAAAATTAAACATAGCTTAGTTAAGTTCATTGATAGAGTGGTATTGGATATTGATCCGATATGAGGCTAAAACTGGATATCGGTTAATTTCCCAATTCCAAAAATCCGATCTGAGAGCCACAACACAAGGGTCAGATATACATAAAAATCTACTTGATTTTCCACGTAAAGTCATACTATGATGTTTCTAATGGATAAAAAAATGTCAATAATAATTTTTTTAATGAGCCCCAAACTAGCACCAGTCTATAATCTTCAGTAAAAGTAATGGATCAGATTAGTACGTCATTGCAGCTAATACTTCAGGTTTGGAATTCAGGATCACTAGAGGGGAAAAAGATGTATGGTTTGTTAAAAAGTGCTTCACGCAATTAATTACAAAAAAAGAAGGAAAAGCAGAATGAGGCAGGGTTAAACTAGTTGTTTGGCAATTAAAAATACGATAAAAAAAAAAAATCATGTTTGAGTTTTAAGAGGAAGCCTTCATGACTCGTATAACTGTGTTTGTATTAGGTATTATGTGACACTATATTAAAGAAGGTCAAATATCTTACTTCAGAAATTTGGCCTCGATCAGTTCTGTTTCATTCGCAGTCCTCCTGAAACTGCATCAAAAACCTTCACACCGGCCATGAAATATTTTTCCAGCCAGTGTTTCAAGCCATCTCAAGAAGGAATATGTTTTTTGCTATTTTTTTAAGGTTGATTTACTATTTAGACCTACACAACCACATGCAAATAAAATACAGTTCAATCTATGAAATGTCAAGTGGCCAACATGTGCAATTCCCTTTTAAATTGATCTTTTTTTCTCAGTCAAGTTGTGTATAATCACATAAAAGGCGGACTCTATTCTTCTTCTGTTAATAACGGGCCATACAGTAAAGGTGCTCTTTATATTGAGTTAACCTGCTGATCTGGAGTCTGCTCCCTGCTGATCTGCAGCTAACCCAATTACAGCGGCTCTAATTACAGTGCCACTGAGGACTCTGCAGAGACAGTGCCGCCATGGAAAGTGTTTAAAAGAAAACTGCAGTGTGGAAAGCCTGAGGGCGGCCGCTCCCTGCAGGGCCCAGCGTGGACGGCCACTTAACCTGGATACCTGGTCACATGAACCCCGCCGATCCACAAGGCAATGGGAGACGCTTATTTCGATCTTCAGGTAAAGGAAGAATCATAGCTCATGTGGAAATATGTTGTAACTGCCTTGTGAGTTGAAGTAAAGCTAAATAGTTAGGGCGGCAGAGATGGAGGGGAGGCAGCGAGGGTCTCAAAGGGGACTCTTGTCAGGCCCAACTGGCTGTGTGGAGAGCAGGGCCGTCCTGTGTGTCGATTGGCGGTCTGGCTGCAGGACCCCAGGAGAGGGAGGCTGCCGTCTGCCCGTCAGATAATCCCCCCAGCACACAGCGGCAGCAGGGGGGCCCAGTGAGAGCCTGTTAAAGAGGTCCTGCTCTGATGGATATCTGTATCTATTTATTTGTTCCTGATGGCCGATGATTAGCTGCCCACTGGGATGGAACTTGATGGAGGGCGGGCCATGAGACAACATGGAATTGGGGGTGGGGGCGTTAATTTAAAGATAATTAACATGGTTCTACACTACTTTATTTGCTTATTTATTTGTTTATCTATTTATTTAATTGTTCATTGGTTCATTTATTAAAAAAAAATGTGTTTTATTTGTTCATTGGGTATTTTCTTTTTCTTGGTTCATTGATATTTAAAAATAAGTATTCGTCCATTGGTTCTTTTTTCCATTTATTGATTTACTAAACATTAAAATCAAATATGTATATTTCTATTAAAATAATGGTTTTTTTTTTTACATTTTTATTGTTGCTGTTTTTGATATTTAGTCCATTTCAGAATCACCATTGCTAATTTATTTTTGTGTAGGTAGTACTATGAGCTTCATTGTAATATTGGTTATAATGATTTATGTGTGTTTGAGTGTGTTTTTGCTGGCCTCTCGGAGGGGTTTCACACACCCCCAAAAAGCCCCATGGCAGAAATGTGTCAGGAACATGAATATGAATGGAAGGACATAGCCAGAGAATCTGTTGACAGTGCAGGAAAGGAACACGATCTGTGGGGATGTGTGGCTTCTCAACCCTGCCAATGATATGATGAAATGGTTTGTGTGTGTGTGGGTGTGTGTGTGTGTGTGTGTGTGTGTGTGTGTGTGTGTGTGTGTGTGTGTGTGTGTGTGTGCATGTGCGCGTGTGTGCGTGCATGAGCGTGTGTGTCTGCATGTTTGTGTGTGTGTATGCACGTGTCTGTCTACACACCTGCATACACACTTCTGTGTATCCCGTCAGATGGGTATGAATAATGTATTGATTGCTGCCCCCCCCCCATGGCTCTTATAATCTCTAGTGCGTGTGTGTGTGTGTGTGTGTGTGTGTGCATGTTTGGCCTGCCCAGCTGGCAGGGTCACATGGGATGCACACACATTATGTCACCGTCCCTGGAGGGCTGGGGGCGCATGTTCCCCTTTCACAATCAATCAACAAAGCAAACTGTTTAACAACTCTGTGACAGCTCAGAGACACGATGCCAGAAGTGGTGATAATTAACAAAAACATGAAGATGTCAGTCCAGTCCTCCGCATCTGCCCCTATGAGTTGAGCGTGACTCAGAACCGAGTCACCGCAATTGGAGAGATTTGATATTAAGGCACTTATTCGTCTGACCTTGGACCAATGTGGCTCCTTGGACTTTATTTTAAATTGATTTTGCTAAGTATGACACAAATATGTATGAATATAGTATTTCCTAATGCTCTCTCAGAAAAATGTTCACTATGATTTTCATTACATTTGAACGTCCTCTTCCTCTGTCAAGACATCATCCAATACTATTATACCAAACCTTTACTGTGAACCACCTCCCTCTGGTTATTTTTATTTTATTTATAAAGGGCCAACTGGCATCTTGATCAGTCTCTCCTTGACCTCTCCCCCTCCATTGATATCTGAGTTCTCCTTCCTCAGCTGAGCTTCTCATGCACAGGGTTAATGCTTCAGGCTCTGTCAACATGTATCCGGATCTTTTTGAAAACGTAGTATTTTCATATGGGTTTGGCCTCCCGTCCGCACAAAAAACGGTGTTTTAGGAACTGAAAACAAAGCTTTTGGAAAACGCCCTTCCAGGGTGGAGATTTGACAAATCTCTGCTTTTGGTGTATTTGTGTGTACAAAGTAAAACGTAGCTCCTTGAAAACGTTGACGTCAGGACCTCAACTTGCGTCAGGAATTTACAAGTGCATTTGTGTCGCTGTGTCTCAGTCAACAGTTTCAACTTTAAGAAGCGTGCCCACGCAGTATTATGTACGAATAATATGATTGTGCATGCCCCTAATGTTCTTCTGTTGTGTTTGACATCAAGATCTTCGACATATTATGACCCCCTTCTGGCCTTTCAAAAATATCCATTCACGTGTGGACGAGTCCTCAAACAATCAACCTCACTCCAGTATGCATGGATTTAAATGCACATACTCGAGTGTGTATTGGAAGATTGGGATAAACATTTAGATAAACACTGAGTCGAAAAAACAGAGCTTCTGCAACACATTTCACTTACATTAAACCACATAGTTACTCTACGCAGTAGCTCTGTGAAGTTCCACCTGAGTATAGTAAAAGGCTACGGTGTGGAAATGTGCCACTATGTTTTATTAGCGCACTGTAGATTTGCAGAAGCAGACATGAGGAACGCGCTTCCACTGTGTTGCATAGCCTTGAAACACAAAAACTAATCCATGGTATCGATCAGTGTGTTTCACATCGGGCCCCTGCAATCCATCAAGCCAGGACTGTGGGATAGGCCTAATTTATATCATCTGAAAGGTGTAATCAAAGATAAATGAACCCCAGTTTAATAGAAATGTGCAGTGGGTCATAATTTCTACCACTGTGAGTAATGGCTGGCAAAGGAACTACAGCAGCCGCTACTGGAATGGACCCGGCCAAAAACAGGGTCTGTATGGCCGGTTTGGTGGGATGGATGTGGGAGCTGTGACGTGCATTGAATTTAAACGGAATTTAAACTATATTCACGCTCCTTTTATGTCACAGTGTCATTCAGATGGACCTGAAGCCGAAATTCCTCTTCATATGAGGGGTGAATTGTCGCCGGAATTGCAAAGAAATTCAGTTTGTTTTTAAACCGAAGAATCCAATGGAATACCTTCAGTACCTTCAGTTGATCATGTATCGTTTGATCGATGTTGGGGCAAAAGTGATTTTATTTATTTGAGGGAATGATTAAATGGCTTCCCTGGAGCAGATGGGAGTTGAAGTATCTCGCTTTCTTAAACAGAGAGGCCCTAAGGAAGATCCCACTGAACCTTGATCCGACAGAACCGGATGACGGATGATCCTCACGAACCACTAGGTCATCCAGGGTCACCAATCAAAAATCATTTGCCGACACTGCCCTGACCCCCCCAAAAACAAACAAACCCATAGCTTAATCCATCTCACGAAACAAGACCAACGTGTACATTTAACCTGATAGGGAGCTCATCCAGAGGGCAAGGGACGGTGGCAGTAAAGGGGCTGCGGGAGTCGCTCTGCAGAGGGAGAGAGAGTAGTCAGAGCGGTAAATATATGTATAAATATATATAAATGTTTCCTTTTAAAAAGCCACTTAAGAACTCCAGCCCTTTAAATAAGGCCAAGAATAATCTGTTTCCTCCGTTGCGGTAGATCCAGTGGGGATTTACAGAAACATTCGGCAGTGACACAGATCTACATAATCATTTTAACTTTCTACCCGCTTCTTCCAATGATTCTCCTGCTGTCACTTTAGATACCGCTAAAACTGATTTGGGCTCCCTAATCTCCCGGTATTTCTTAGACTTTAAAAATCTTTAATATCATAAGGAGATTATTTCATTTATAATTGATTGAGTGCATTTGCCGGAGTGCCACTTCAAAGTTGCTGAATTAAAGATGCGTTTAAGACGCCCGGCGCCGGGCTCTGCGGTGGGGTGTGAGGTTGCGTTGGAGGGGCGGCGGCGGCAGCGGGTGGAGGCGGGCGGAGGAGGAGATGCTTGTGTCTTCTTGGCGGGGTGAGAAACGCCAGTGGGGCTGATCCATGCAGATTGCGGAAAATGGGCTCTCGCAAAGTGCCTCGCCTGGAGAAGCCGTTGCAGAGCAGCAGCCAATGGCAGCGGACCAGCAGTGGCGGGAATCTGTTGGTAAGACTCTGCGGTGGAGAGATGGTTCTCTTTAATTTAACCCTTTCCCTCCCGCGCCAAAACCCAATCTGAGCCTCAGAGTTCCCCTCAGATCACTTCAAGAGGATGATTCCTCACGGAAGCCCTACTCTACCTGTGAGAATCTCCCCCCAAGAAAGTCGGGAGTACCTTTCATTCCCCCTTCTGAGAAACCACACCGGGCTGCCAAAAAAGTCTAACAATGCAAAGTTTTTTCAAAAGCCTTTTTTCTTAAGCTCTATTTTTGGATTCCCGGCACAAAAAAAGGACTGAAATCCTCACAGGGCATGGCTGAGATTTGGAGCTTGAGATTCCTCCTTTTCCTCCCATGACAATCTGGCCCAAAACCCCATTCAAGCTGTCCTCAGAGAAGTACATCTTTGATTTCCCCACTGGCTTGCCAATACCTTTCAATACAGTACCTACTGCTACCCCCACCGGCCAATTTTAAGGGTCTTCATTAATGCAGAGCAGGAGAAGAAGGGAAGAGATAGAGGGGAAATCCTTCACAGCCCAGAAGAAGGAGAAGGAGATATTGCCTATTGGAGGGCTCAGGCCTATTGGAGTGCTTAGTTCTGACTAAATGAGTCTTGACAGTGAGGAGGATGCTCTCCTCCTGCCTAATATTGTAGCAGCCCCCCATCCAGGGCCACATGCCCCCCACCCCCATCCCCCGCCTCCTCAGATGCACTATCCCCCACGCAGCCGTGGCCCGACCGGATCATAATCCTCTTAACGCTCTGCCTTATTAACCACTCATCTAAATGACATTAAAGCAGCCGGCTTGGGAGAGATGGAGAAAAAAAGTAAATTATTTCCCCCATAATAAAGTCTCGGCCCTTTTACAGTACGGTATTTTGTATTTCACATTTTGTTATGTGACAAGTGTATCTAAGTCCGCTTGGGGCTCAACGGAAATGTATTTCAGAGCCCATCAGGCACATGGAATTTGAAAGGGGCCCAATGTGAGGCCGTGTTTGAAAATCCATGTGTGGACCCATAAACACACACACACATGCACGCACCCACGCGCACGTGTGCACGCACGCATACACACACACATACACACACACACACACACACACACACACACACACACACACACACACAGACATTAACTTAATTGAATTCCAATTAAGACCACTGAACAGACCATGAACAAACAGCTGATTTATTCAGCTCACGTGTCCAATTGAGGATTTTATGAATTACTGATCTGATCCCCTAATGGAATCTACACATTAGGGTTCATTTTGGAAATAAGTATGTTGGTCTCCATTAACCACACACTTCATCTCCAGGCCTTTCATTACAGCTCTGTCTACAGAAGCTGGGAAACCACCTTAATGTCTGTTGGATAAACATCTCAATTTATGCTTCATATCACCCTGTTTTGTTGTTGTCTCATAGTGGGCGACTGCCCATTGTTCCAACAGCCCATTATTCCAAAACCTCAACACGAAAAATGTCCCATTGGACCAAAAGCCCATTTGTCCGCCAGCCCATTATCCTGAAAACAAATGCTCATTGCTCCGAAAATATACACTGCCGGGTGTGGGATTTGCTGAGCCGCTCCTCCAAGCGAGGAGATGGCTTCTGTAAAAAATTCCCACCCGTCTTCTCACGGCCCGGTGGCAAATGCCCCGCGGACCGGCACCAGTCCACGGCCCGGTGGTTGGGAACCTCTGCTCTAGGGAGCCTAACACGGAATGCACAGGACTTCAGTGGAGCGGTTAGGGTTGGTTAGGGTTAGGGTTAGTGAGTTAGCGGGTTTCGGAGCAATGGGCCTTCAGAGCAATGGCCGTTTGTTTTCAGGATAACAAGCTGTCAGACAAATGGGCTTTCGGTTCTTCGGACTGTTTCGGAATAATGAGCCGACGGAACAATGGCATGGAACCGTATAATGTGAATGTGAAAGTGCAAATGCTCATGTAAAGTGTTTTTCATTAGTGCTTCATGTAAAAGACAAACATATACGTACATATACATGTTACTTTGAGAAAGGGACTTAAGTTATTTATATTATGTAGCACATACTCGATATAGAATCTCTTACAATTTTATCTTTGTAAGAGATTGAAATTGTGTTTGCTTCATTCACAGCATGGCATTAAAAGCCACAAGATAAAGTTCTGTTCTTCATCCCAAGAGGAATAATACAATACATAAATAGAAAATACAGCTTTTTGAATATAATTTGAAATCAGCTTCATCAGAGTCCAGGGCATAAATAAATCAATAAATAAAATATATAGTATAAAAAAAAAGATATGTGAATAAGGAAATGAAAAGACTAGTTACTAGATAGATAGATAGGTAGATAGATAGATAGATAGATAGATAGATAGATAGATAGACAGATAGACAGATAGATAGATAGATGGATAGATAGATAGATAGATAGATAGATAGATAGATAGATAGATAGATAGATAGATAGATAGATAGATAGATGGATAGATAGATAGACAGATAGACAGATAGACAGATAGATAGATAGATAGACAGATAGATAGATAGATAGATAGATAGATAGACAGATAGATCCCTTTTACTCTTGGACACAGGAGTTAATTGGGAAGTTTTTGAATTCCTCATGTACTTCGTGTGCCTCTAAGCTGCATTATCACGGCTGTGACAGAATCTCACACGTTCACAATAAATGTCTCCTGTGCACTACACACTACCTCGGGTTGGATTTTACTACTACAGAGTAAAGTGCACTCAGTTTATTAAAAAAAAAAAATAATAATAAGCTCTCGACATAGAGAGATAGTAGATGGATGGTATCCAAAAAGGCACAGATACAATGGGATTTATCTTTTTATTTTTAATGGAAAGTATAGAACCTGCATCAAACTGCTACAAACTGTGTTAATACAGGACGTGTTATTGTGTACATACCTGTATGTGTTATTTCATGAGTGATTGAATATTATATACTGTATATTATTATAATATAAAACATCCAATTCCTTGAAAAAAAATGTTATGTGTTTTTTCGGGGGCATTTTGGATTGACTGGACGTTTTTCTGACCATATAATATAATGCTGCTCTGTGTTCGGTCCTCTTTAGATATGTGTTGAAAATCAGCGTTCCTTTCAGGCCGCTGAGCGAACACCCTACTCCCGTTAAGTTGACTAAAGACACCATGTCCAGGCCTTTGTGGGGTCTGTTTGCTTCGCCTACATCTTGTTTTCGTGCGGGTCCTCGGCACCTTAAGTCCTTTTCAGGGGCTTTATGAGTGCCCGGCTGCCGGGGAGAAAGCCTTGACAGTGTTTGCTTTGGGAATGCTCCTGTGACAGGGCGCTAAAGGAGCATGTCGGAGCAGGGGTCCCAATGTGTTGAGGTAAAGAGAGCCACTACCTCTCGCCACTGAGGAATCCGCCCTTCCTCGGTAATCTGTCACACCTCCTTCCAAATAAACTGGCTCAGAGATTTTCACACGAGTCCGTCAGTGTTAATATTTACCCGGGTCCTTTGGTCAAGGGGAGAGAGAGGCAGGCGGAGGGGGGAGAGAAGTTGCCGGTTTAAAAAAAAAAAAAAAAAAAAGGGTGGGGGGGGGGCATTCAATGTTTGTCAGTCCTGAAAAACCTGTCCTCTTAGCTGTTGATCGATAGGTGGGTATTTTTATGGCTCTTTTGTCTCTATCGCAGGAAACATAAACAACAACTCACAGAAAATAGCATTAAAATATCATCTGCACTCATGGAATATATTCATGAATCATATTCCACGACAAACAGTCTCATCAAATAAAACGGAGAAACTTGTCATTTTTATGTCTTCCAGCTTCGAGCTCTAAAAAATTCCCGCCATCAGTGTGTGCTTGTCTGTCAGTCTGCTGTCTCGGGCCCTCAGCCCATCACACACGTGTGGTTACGGGTGAGTGGGGGGAGGTTGCGCAGGAGAAAGGATGGAGTGGGCGGGGGGGGGGGTGTTTGGGGGAGGGCGGAGGAGGAGGAGGTTTTAGTGCAGCCTGTCGGAGGGCTAATTCCTGTGCTGGCGTTGGAGCTCCACGGCTCCACCAGGGCTCAGATATTCAGATTTGGGCTGGGCTGCCATGTGGGTTCTGCGATACTCTACCCCCCCCCCCCCCCACCCCACCCCCCACCCCCCCATCACACTATTCAGGGCCTGCGCCGGAGCCGAGGGATGGCGTTAAAAAAGAAGATTAAGTTTCCTCCAGAGAGCAAAGCTCCTTAAGGGGGTATCTGTGTGCCTCTCAGCTGCCTGGTCAGTGAGGGATGCGCAGGGGGGGCCCTCGCAGTGAACTCCCCTGAGACAGTGAGGGGAAGGGGGGTTACGGATAGGGGGGAGGGTGGGGGTGAGGGGGATGAGGAATCTGACCTGATCCCACCTCATCGCTGTCTCCTACCCGGTCATCGTGGACGGCCCCAACGCCAACAACATCCAGTCGGATTTAACCTCGTATGTTGGCGCCTGCAAAGCTTATCAGAACAAAGAATCCTTCAAAGAAATGTTGCCAATGTTTTTTTTTTGTTTTTGTTTCCCCCAGTTGGGAAATTCAGAAATGCATCATTTGCATAATTTGTTTGTGTTATACTGTCACATGATTTCTCTCTGCTATAAGTATGTCTGCTGGAATTTGTGAGCTTGAATTTAAGCCCCTTTCTGAGTCTGCATCTGATCACCTCGTCGCTTTCCGATTCAATCTAAGCATTGATTTGAACGGCCTTTCTTCGGACAATTCGATTTTCATCTGCGTGAAGAAATGTATTGCAAACGTGTGTGAGCGGGACGTGTCATTATGGAACCGTGCGTCAACATCTTGGAGGCTAAAGTTGGTCTTAGTGGATGGATGGAAGTTGAACAGGCCAACGTGGTGATCAGTGACATTCAAGCGAACAATGTGTCTCCAAAAAGGCGTCTTCCACAGCTGCCACTCATCCGGATGTAGAAAAGCTTCAACACAGAGTTGTACTGAGCTGGTCTGTGCTTCAGCGCTCGCTCGTGGTGAATTTTAGTGGTTGTTTATACTTTTGGAACAATTGTGTCCATAAAACCAGTCAATGGTCCAGATTGTGCCCTTTACAGTATGGGGATTGAGTCCATTACGTTTCTGAAATGAGATAATTAAATGGTCATTCAATAGGCAGAGCTTTAACTTCACTGCCCATCTGCACCTATCGAGCCAATGGAGCTGATATCTGCACTTCAAACGGATTTGATGCTCTGCTTTGAACAAAAAAAAGACTAGAGCGCAAAAACCGGGGGGGGGGGGGGGGGGACCCCTTACGCATTCCTTTAGTTGATTAGTAATACTGATGACTGGGTTGAATGGGAAGAGAGGAAAAAAAATCCAATGACTCCCTCAGCTTTGTAGCATTGCTGGGAGAAAGAAAAAAGCCTTATCTGCTCTATTCAGCAGTGGTCTCTCCGGGGAGGTGAGGATCACGGCGCTGGGGGACTGTCAGGATCTGCCAATAGCCATAATGGGAGCTAATTCCACATTAATGCAGTCTAAATGAAGTGTCAGTGGAAGATTGATCTGTTGAGGGCGGCGCTTGATGAAGGCTGTTCTACTGAGTAGACACCTGGTTTTCCCTCCACAGTCGCCCTGGGGCCTCCACCCGCCGCTGCCGAGTGTGTGTGTGTGTGTGTGTGTGTGTGTGTGTGTGTGTGTGTGTTCGTGTGTGTGTGTGTGTGTGTGTGTGTGTGTGTGTGTTATATGTGTATTTGCATGTGAGCGTCTGTGTTTGTTATCCACATGATTAACAGTTGTACATATTCTAAAGACAAGGGTCGACTTCTCTGTTGGAGATTAAAACGTCAAGCAGGAAACGTGACGGCACGGTTCTTCGTGCCGTTTTGCAAGATGGAGTCGATTTTTTAGCTTCCCTGTGATGAGGTGTTTTCTTTTTTTCTTCTTTTTATTTAAGTTCAGACCTGTAGTCTGACAGGT
>NC_137193.1:46943184-47093184 GCF_960531495.2 Zeus faber
CATATCCAACCGGCCCAGACGCCGACTCCCAGCCTCACTCTCCTTCCCCGCAGCCCGCTTACCCCACCTCCTCCTCCACCTCATCCTCCACCCACCCTGCCTCCTCCCCTGGCCGTGATCGCCTCCCCAACCTAATCCACGTCCGCCGCCTCTCATCTCGCTCTTTATCTCGTCTAAGTAAGCACCTTTCTCATGGCTCCTTTCCATGAAGGGGGAGGCAAGAGGAGCATGAATACCCCCTCCCTCCCTCCCCCCTCCTCCATCCTCATTGCACATTGACCTCTGTTTGGTGTTATTATCAGAGTGATTGCTAAGCTCAGAGATGGATTTTTCCACAAAAAAAGAGTAAAAGGCTTTGCTTGATAGCTCCATATTTGTTAATGCACCACTCAATGCGGATGTAAGATAAATAAATATAATTGGTAAAGTAGGAAAATATACAGAGAGGAAAAAAATAAGTTCATTTTGAAATGCACCTAAAAAGTTTTCTGAATTATATTCATACTGTGGTTGTAAACATGTAGCACATAATTATAAAGGAAAATTGATTTCATTTGATTTTTTTTTTTTTTTTGTGATCTTTGAGGCCATACTCTCATTCTGCAAGTATTTTCTTTTTCAGAAAACAAATTCCATAATTTTATAGTGAATGTGTGATATGTGTTTGTATCTCTCTGTATGTGTTTAACCCAGGATCAGTTAAAATAACTGCAATTATAATGGACAGTGATGTTATGTTTTCAATCAATTATTAAGAAAATGTCCAGCTATCAGAGGTTCAAGTTCAAGTTATTTTTTTCCAAAAAACCTTTTAGCTTAAATATTTTTTTAAATGATTTGTCGATCAATTTCAAGACACTTTTACTGAGAACAAAACCAAACCATAATTCTTTCCAAACAGAGCGAGCGCTGCATCTGCTTCACCTCCATTCTTGCCTCCTGCTGCACTTCACCGCCGCTTTTCCATTCTCTCACAGGACCAAAGCTCCTTCTTCATCTTCATCTTCTTCTTCGTCTTCTTCCTCCTCCCTTCCTTGATCTGGATCGAGACTGGGAGAAGGATAACAAATAATGCATTTAGATCCGGAAGAGAGGAGCTGATTTTGGCGCGCTGAACAGGCAACCTAAACCCATTACCTAAGTGTCCTTTATCTTCCCATATGCTTTTGTTGTTTAATCAGCTTTGTATCTCTCCAAATCCTGGATTGAGATAACAAACAAATGGATGAACTCAGTGTGCGGAGGGAGAAAGCCGTTTTGCTGGCAGGGAGCTGGAAACAGCACAGCACTGCATAGTGGTGGCAGATGGAAACACAGGCAGGACGCTTCCCCCGTGCTGGATGATACACGTAATCTACATTTCCCCCTTTTTTTTTGTGAATAAAAAGTGAAAAGAATCTTATCTCTATACCTCTCACCACTTCCACTCAGTCGTCCACCCCCTCAAATAAAGTACAAAGTAGGAACAGTTTGGAGTGGTCTGTGGGGCCTGGAGGTCCCAGTGGGAGTTGAAGACTGGGACTCATCTGTGGGTGTGGGTTCGAGTCCCTCCATGGTTTAAGTGTGTATAGGACTGTTTTAAATTGCTTTTCAATGTCTTTATCTCTTATAAACTTTTTCTTTGTTTTTTTTAATTATTATTATTCTGCAACGGGAGCAGCCGAAAGAAGATGAAGAAGAAGATGAAGAAGAAGAAGAAGAAGAAGAAGAAGAAGAAGAAGAAGAAGAAGAAGAAGAAGAAGAAGAAGAAGAAGAAGAAGAAGAAGAAGATTTTATATAATGTGGCTTATGCCTTACAAAAAGCATTTTGAATTGCCCTTGTGTATGAAATGTGCCATATAAGATGAATAAAATACATCTGATCAAGACAGATCGCCAGATAGACAGATAGACAGACAGACAGACAGACAGACAGACAGACAGACAGACAGACAGACAGACAGCCAGACAGACAGATAGATAGATAGATAGATAGATAGATAGATAGATAGATATGCTATTAAATCAATAGCGGTGTTACAGCAGCACACTTAAGTATGATAGGCAATAGTAATAACAAAATAAAAATAAAACTAAATAGAAGAAAATGGCAATGTACAATAAACCTTCAAAAACAAAAATAAACAATACATTTAGATTGACAACTGAGAATATGAGAATAAGAGTCAAGTGAAGATGGAGTTGAGGTAGAACTAGGATATAAAGCACAAAAAACATATTTAATTGTCATTTGAATTCTATTTTTGGGACTCGGGGCCTTTAATTAATGCTCAAATAGCTGACCTTGGAAAAATAGGAAAGAAAAAAAAATTGAACTGAAACGGTTCCATTCAAACCAGAGTGATGGTTTGAAGGGTTCGAGATGGAAAGTGAGGTGTGTGTGTGTGTGTGTGTGTGTGTGTGTGTGTGTGTATGTGTGGTTGTGTTAATGTGTGTGTGAGTGTGTGAAGGGGAGTCGCCAGTGACCTGAATGTGCATCTCACAGCTCACTTCCCCCCAGGGTGGAGGGGCTCATCGCCTCCCCTCTCTCCATCCAACACATAGGCACACAACAACACACACACACACACACACACACACACATACACACACACACAGTCTGGGAATTCTGCGGTAAAATAGCCCTCATCCATTATCGGCACACACTCCCTCGTCTTGTGCCTCGGTTCAGCGGCTGCGCTGCCAAAGCACGTCTTCCAGCGCCAATGTCACACAATTACCTCTTAACTGCTCAAACAAATAGAGCGACCCGACGAGTGACATCAAATCAAAACTGTCACAGGTGATTGAGTCTAGTCATCAAGGAGGCCCGTCCGCTACCTGTCAGGAGAACGAGAGAAAGAGAGAGAAAGAGAGAGAGCGAAGGAGAGCACGGAGGAGAGGAGCGTGTGATAGCTGCTGTATAATAGACTCCTAATAATATATAAACACCCGCACTCTCATTTGTGCTCCACCCGTATTAAAGTTGGACACTGTGAGTGTGTACGATGCCCCACACACTCTCTCTCTCTCTCGCTGTCTCTCTCCTGGGACTCGAGATGCACAGAATGGGAAAATGGTGCCGTGCGCGCCTATCGGGAATAATGATGGGGGAAAATAATGGAAGATTGAAATTTCCATCCTCTGTGAACCATGTCGTCTGTGTCCGGGGAAAGACATTCGCTGATAATGGGGTTGGGATCAGACACAGGAAGAGGTTGAGACCTGATAGATGTTTCCTTTGTGGGGGGGGGGAAAGAACACAAAAAATGTATTACATTGGCGAGGAAAAACAAGCATTGGGTGTCATTTGCATCGAGAATGAAGTGTAAAAATGTGTCCATGTAAAGGAATGAGCAAACTCATAATATCATTTGAATTCAGAGACAGGGAGAGAGCGACGGGTGCCATGTGCATCAGAGTAAGAATTTGGGTTGAGTTGAGCCGCAGGGACGCGAGGAACACGGCGGTGTCAGTGTCACGATGTAAATTGAACAATGACACAGTCAACAGAGACGCCCGCCCGCCCACCGCAACAACACACCGGGGCCGTGACACTGACAAATGAAATATTTTCAGACGACTTAATCAGAGGAAATGGGGTTTGGTCTGCAGGTGACACCGGTCCCGCTCCGACGCCCGCAAGAAGAAAACTGATTGCCTGCCTGGAAACTCCTTCCATCTCTCTGTCTGCCTGTCTGTCTATTCACTGTCTGTCTGTCTGTCTGTCTGTCTCTCTGTTTGTCCCTCTCCCACGTCACTCTGAGCAGGGGGTTAGCGAGTGGAAATAGCAGCCATCAGATTCGATTACAGATAACCAGTGAAAGCTCTCCACAATTAAAGGTGCAGTGTGTGGAATTTACGGAACGGACTTGGCAGAAATTGGAAGGAAATATTCACAAGTATGTTTTGATTGGTGTATAATCCCACGAAAATAAGAATCGCTGTGTTGGCGTTGCCTTAGAATGAGCCGTTCTACATAGGGAGCGGGCACGCTTCACGGAGGACGCCGTTTGCACCGCCATTGGTCATTCAGTTGGTTGCGATCTGCAACCTTACCGCTAGATGCCACTAAATTCTAGATGCTGCACTTTTAAGTTAAACAGCAGTACAGGGATAATGAATTTGCAATAGTATATCTAAATTTAATTAGAAAACAAGCATAAACGTGGCCAGTGGCAACAGACGAACAACATATAGAGAAAGCAACAGAAACTTTTTTACAATCTAACCCTCAACTTAAAGGTACATTGGTAAGCTAATGAAAACATCTATCGTATTATTATGTCCACACGCACTGAGACCTGCTTTCCCACTGTGCCGCAGGTAACCAAGCAGCGGCGGAAACCGGTGATGGATTTCTTCGACCCGGGGGTTTGGTGGAAGGAAAGAGAGAGTCGGCAGTACAGGAAGCCATAACCCAACAACCAGAAAGTGTGAGGAAAGGGAGAGAAGGCATTAGCTTTATATGGTATTTTGCTCCAGGGCAGAAAGGCAAGTGTAACTGTTATTGTGCCACAGTTGACATATTTGACTCAAGAGCTTAGCACCTTTCATCCACCTTGGTCCTAGAAGTTCAAATAAGTGAGCCTTCAACTGGTAATCAGCCTCTTAAATCCGCCGGAAAACTCCGCTACCCCGGACTCGAACCAGGAAGTCGGGGAACTCGGACCGCTGTTCCAACTTTCCTTTGTACCTGGAATGCCGGGTACAGCTGCCCCTCCACAAGTTGGGAGATTGGTGGCTCGGGGTCCGGATATCAGTCTCTAGTGCGGTAGTCCCAAGCTGGGCATGAATCACGGCAAGGAGCCGCTGCCCTGTCACAGCGGCTGCAGATCAATGATAATTACCGCCATGACACGAGTACGCTTATTACTGAACAGGATCAGGGAGCCGCGGTGGCCGTGGGGCCCGATCAATAGTCCGGAAATAATGGCACTCTGGGGCCCTAGATTGGACTTTGCCACTAAACAAGCCATTACAGCCGCGTGCATGACAGCTTAGGTCTGGATATGCGTCCTAACTCTCCTTCTCCCGGAACCCTCTCTCTCGCAGCTCACCGGGATATGGCTCCCGCGTGCCTCGCCACTCAATCTTGTGGCGGACCGTTATGGGCAGGCGAGACACATGCCTCTGGGTTATGAGACGTGTTAACGGGAAGTGAGTGATGAGGGGGCGCCTGCCGCTACAACACAATGCGCTCCTCGGCGACAGGGCGGAGGAAAGGGTCTCGCAATGTGACCTGATGATTGCGACTGAGCAAGGAGATCAAACGCAGCCGCTTTGAATACCGACGTACACACACACACAGACACACGCAGTGCACGTACAAAGCAAACACATCAATGCGTCTGTGCGATGCTGATCCGTCTATGGCAGCCCTCATCTTCTCCTCTCTTTGATTTTTACCATATCCCTCCTCCAGATCCCTTGTTTTTTTCCTTTCCCTTTTTTAATCCGGTCACACCTGTAATCGGGCTTGGCGACAGGAAACTTCAGAGAATCAATTAGGCCCCCCCTCATCCCGGAGCCAAGACGATTCCTCTCGACTTGAGCCGCAAACTCCTTCTATCAGGAGTCATTCTGCCTGCCTAACACCCAGACTCCTCTCTCCTGAGCCCGGATAGGTTTGACTCTAAGCCTCTAAAACGTTGACAACCCAAAGCGCCTTTCTCTAGGCAAGCCCTAACCGCCTGCCTCACCCCGGCCCCCTTCTCCTCTTCCCAACCATCATCATGACTAAATAAAGAAGGATTTGTTTTCCTCTGCACCGCCACCCGTGATAATAGTGCCGTGTTACGGCCTCACATTCTCAATTAAATAAACAGTCCCCTGAAAAAAAAACGATTTCACCTGCATCTTGCGCCGCTGCTCCGACAAGAAAGGAAGGTGAAGGTGGCGATTCCTCCTCTCTTTGTCCGAGTGGAAAAAAATAGCCGCCGAGGTGGTTTCATTGTGGACGCCGTTGTTTGTAAATGCCCTCATGTCGCACAAAGGGAAACATAAACCTGGGACCCTCCTGCCAGCTACAGCAGGAGCCTCTGGAACAAACAGAACATTGAGGGGTCAGATTTAATCCCTCTGGCCCGGGTTTTTGTATTCAGATTAGAGACCAGAGAGGATTTGCAGGAGCTGGGAGTCTCTTGTTAAAAGGCTGTGTTCTCCACTTAACCTGCAATTTACCTGTCACTTAAACCTGCCGCGCCGATCATCGCCACCTCTCGGGCTGTTTTCTGATCCTTCCACAACTCTGGATAAAGGCTTTGTGGTCACCTGACGGAATGGGGGAATTTAACAACACATGCAAATTAGTAAAGACGCAGAACTTTCTCAAGAGGATCTCTGATAAGGTGCTAATCACATGAGATTCTATAAATTTGACGCACAAGGTACAAGTTTCAACTCTCTCTTATACGCAAACATCAACCACTTTTACCTTGTTGGGCCTTCCCTGATATGCTGGCATTCAGTGTGCACCCAGTGGAATGGCAAGGCAGTGGAATGGATACCCAGGGGTCATAGCTGGAACATGAAGTGAAGCTTTTTTTCCTGTTAAAATGCTTTTCGGGCCTCATTTCGTAGTGACTGTGTGGGGAGAAAGGGAAGGCAGGGGACAGAGAGAGAGAGAGGGTATGACATGCAGCAAAGGGCCTTGTGTTGGAGCTGAACCCGGTCTGCTGCGGTAAGGACTCAGCCTTGAAGATGGTGTGTTCTACCCGGGAGCCCCCCCCAGAGCGAAGCTTTTGACTTGATTTGTTTCGTGAACGTTCCCCATCTGGGCGGCTGGGAAAGTCTGGCAAGGAAACGTGACCTCCTCGCAGCCTCCATCACCCTCTCGCCCCCGCCTGGCATGATTCATCTCGGCCGAACCCAAAGTCAGGCAAATGAAAGTGCCACTATCATTCCGGCCCCGCCTCATCTATCTCTTCCTCTCCTGTGGTTTCTCCTGCCCTCCGCTGGACGGCCACAACACCGCTTTAAATCTTCCTACTGACCGGTTTTGCGCCCCGGTCCTCGACAGCACTGAAGTGGTACATTTGTTTATTTCGCCCGCTGCAGCCCAGAGAAGTGATGGCGGCGATGCTGAGACATTATCAGTCACTCAGCGGCTGCCAAAGCTCCTTGAGCCTCTCCTGCCTCTTTTTTTTTTTTTTTTTGCCCACCAAACAACTGCGTGGCTCGTGATGGAGATTTGCGCGAGTCTTTGATACGTCTCCTAATCTCCCCCTAAACTATCCCACTGGTTTTAACAGCCTTACGCATTAGCCTATGTCTTATAACTTAAGAGTTATCGTTACAGGCTAAATTTAGACATCCTTTCTTGAAACTCCGGGATCCTAAGACTCAAGGCAGCTTGGAAGCCGTGCGCACGCAGCAGGAGAAATTATATAAATCTTCCCCGAACATAACAAAAGGATATGAAACTTCCTATTGTTTTAGAAAAACTGGAACCTTCTTCCGCTGAGCCATAACAGATTAAAACGGGGACTTGGGGGGAAACAATCATTTGTGTGGAGGGGATGTTTGTTTGATCGAAAAGTAAAATAAATGGAAAACTTTCCGTAGGCCCAAAGTGAAGGGCTTGGGAATGGGGGATAAAAATGTATGTTCCTCCTCGAGAAACACATTAACTTGATTTCCCCCAGAAAGGATCTTAGTATCTCTGCTCATCTTTCCATTCTCCTTCCCTTGCTTTCTGCTTCATCCCCAACTTTTTTACCCCCCCCACCCGGACCTATTCACCGTGGTCCCCCGTGAGAGTTTCCTGGCGGAGCCCACCTGTCCGCCCGCACATCAGGCCTGTCCCCGGTGGGCTTCCGTGTTAAACTCCAGCATTAAAACCCATTACGGAGCTATCAGCTCGCCCGTAATGCTGTCTAACCACCTCATTTCCCTAAGTGTCAGCCCCGTCCGTCACCGGAGGCTTGGGCCGCACGCTCTCCTCTGAAGGTCCCGGCTGCTCCGAAGGTGCTGCGCACCTCCTTGCCTCCCCGTCCTCATCAGAAACAGGATAGAACGCTCAATCTGTGGAAATATGTCAGGGCTAAAGTGACAGGGGACATGGGGGCCGGGGCGGGGGGACTTTGGAATGAAAGTGTTGGCTTTTCCCATTTACCATATCCACTCTATTAGTCAGAGCGGCGCAGTCAATCAGGACCCCATTTTGATTCGAGGGAAGGCATGGAGAGAAGTGGGACACGGGTTAGAGGCGGCGAGATGGCTGACGGTCACGGCCTGGCTCTTCCAGCTCAGCCCAAATCAGTTTTGGAGAGTCGGCGGCCGTGTGAAAATGGATTATTACCAAACAGATTCCAGTGGGACTCCTGTCCTTGTTAGCTAAGCAGATGAAGGGGTGTGGGCCTGTGCTGGGACGTACACGCACGTGGATGTTTGTGTGCACGTGTTTGGGTCGTGGTGGTGGTGGTGGGAGGGGGGTGGGGGTGGGGGGGGGGGTAATGAGAGGGGGCGAGGTCACATTTGAAAGCAAAATGAATGTGTGTATGTTTGTGTACTATATGCTCATGTGTTTTTTTTGTACATGTGTGCATGTGTGTGTGTGTGTGTGTGTGTGTGTGTGTGTGTGTGTGTGTGTGTGTGTGTGTGTGTGTGTGTGTGTGTGTGTGTGAGTCTATGTATGTGCATTCCATCCATCCAGTGCACCGCCCCCTCTCTTTCTAACATCCTCCAGGTCTCTCCACACACCTTTCTGTGAAATGATTTGGTAAATATGGAATGGGGCCCCTAGGCCACACAGGCCTGGTACCTCTTTAGGAGTGGATAATTGACTCCTTTTCCTCCTTGATAATTCATTGCTTGCATATGCCAGCTAATACATCAGCTGGAACTGGCCCTGGTCCTCATCTCCCCTGACACACACACACACACAAACACACACACACACACACACACGCACACACACATACACGCACACACACACAGCACCCAGAGGAATCAGTGAGTGTGATGAGAGTCGGCAGAAAAAGCGTGGATGACAAATGGGAGCACTTCTAGATCTTTGAATGAATTATGTCTCCTAAATACCTTGAGCGGAGGCGACTGTCAGCCGGCATCTATACTAATCTGGGACAAAATATGACCAGCTCGGCTTTAAAGGGCTGCTAGAGAATGAGGCGAGAAATGAATAGAGCAATCAGGCCATTAAAATGTGATGTCCGATTCAGTTTTGGTGGACATTTGCGCATTTATCTTGAGACGGTAATATCCACCCCCTCTTTGCTTTAATGCCACAGACTCAATGAAATAGATTAGGATTATTATAACCGGACAGAGATATCATTTGTTTTACAATGGCAGAGTCAGCACTTATAGCCGTCATTAGGAATTAAATATGGTCTGTTTGGAGAGACCCGCTGCAAAGATGACAGCAAGGGAAGGATAATATGAATTGTTCTTCATTTGGAGTTAAATCCCCATTCTGCTCCACAATAGAGGCGGGGCGGGAGGCAGCGATGGCAAACTTCAAAAGGGAAAAGATAAACGACTTAAATGCAAAATGTAGGCGGACCTCAGATGAGCCAGCCAGTGTTAGGAAGGTTCTGAATAAAACACAGTGGGTCACTCACCTGCGTGATTTGTTTCAAAGAGGGAGTCAAAGACATTGTACCCTTGCTATTGTTCTATCTCCCCCAAATATTTCCTTTGGGAAATGTGTTTTTTCAGCTGCTCAGCAGAGACCTGGCTGAGGGTTCAGGGCCACATGGCGCATCAGGCCCAAGGACGCTTGAGTTAGAATAGCACTTTATCATGCCAAAACCATAGGAAGTATACTTTTAAAATAGTTGACTATTTTGATCACCAAAAGTAATCAAAAAATACATCCAATTGATATGTTTAATATACTTCAGCACATCTTAAGAACAACTTCCAACACACTAAGTACAACAAATTATTTCATGCAATTTTTGTACATTCATAATTTTTTTGGCCAATTTTTTTATATTAATTGTGAATACATTAAAAAAGTATACAAAGTATACTTACTTTCAGTACACTTAAGTATAGTGTTTTACTTGTGTGTAAGTGTGAGGCCTAAGGACACTGGAGCTAGAATAGCATCACTTCATTATGTTTCAGAACCAAAATAACATCTTCTCTCGCATGATCAACACATGACAGAGTTCTTCAGGAATCATCCCATTTCCGTCCTTACCCTCCATTTTACGATGAATATCAGGTCTTGGTATTTAATGTTCACTTCGACTACTCTGAGAACTTTTTATGTGCTGGTTAACAAATTAATAAACCACTTGCACAAAACAAGATAAGACGACAGGGCATCCGTCAGATGTTGAACAAAATGAAAATATTTCTTACGTACATGTAAAATACATTAGATATTAATTTTCTATTTCGTTTCTATGTTTCTTTATTATAGATCTTATATTATATGTATTATGCATATATTGTTTCAATAATAGATCAGCAATGATTTGATGTTGGATGCTCTCGCAGGCCACGGACTGCAGTGCGCGTTGTGCGAATGACTGCGCTGCCCTCTAGTGGCGCCAAACTAAAACTAAACTAATCTGCGACTTCACAAAAATGGTTTCGGCAGCTATCAACCCCTTAAACAGCAAACTAGCAGAGTGTGGTACAGCCGAAAAATGAAAAGTAACTGTTACATCACAAGAAACATTTGGCCTTTGAAATTAAAAAATGAATCTCGTTTGATCAAGGTCAGTGCATATACCATTAAAAAAAAGAAATGGTTGGTTTCTGTTTGTTCACAGTAATTCGATTAGACTTACTTACCTAGACTTAGTTCCTCCCGTTCCTTCTGGAACATTGGGCGACGAGTCCCCTCCATTTGCTCTGGTCCCTGGCGACCCTTCTTGCTCCATGCCAGCTGACACCCATTTCATTTAGGTCTTCCTTGGCCTCCTTCCTAGGTCTGTCTCCATGTCTTCGTCGGCCTCCCTCTCTTCCTCTTTCCACCCTCTGGCATCCAGTCCACTGCCACACTTGCCGGTCTCTCTCTTGGCAGTTGGAGTACGTGCCCAGCCATTCTCTTTCTCCTGGCAGAGACAATATCGGACAGGGCTGCCACCCCTGCCCTCTTCATCACCTCCTCGTTGGTGAGGTGATCCCTCCATGAGATCCTCAAGATGGATCTGAGGCATCGTCGGTGGAAGACATCCAACTTGTTGGTGATGCTGGCTGTCTTCATCCACGTCTCACAGGCGTAGGTCGCTGTTGGGATGACCACTGACATGTAGAGGCGTAGCTTGGTGTCCGTATTGAAGGCTTCGGACGACCAGATGTTGCGGAGCCGTTGGAATACTCCTACAGCTTTGCCGATTCTGGTTCGTACATCTTTCTCCACATCTCCTGTATTTGAGATGTTACTTCCAAGGTATGTGAAGTTCTCAACGTACTCTACGTCATGTTCGCCTACAGTGAGAGGTGGAGGGTGTTGGTCCTGTCCGACCGTCATGGCCTTGGTCTTTTCTTTGCTTATCAGTAGGCCGACCTTTTCCCCGTGCTTGTGGAGGTTGCTGGTCATCTCTTGGAGTAAGAGGTGGGTATGACTGAACAGAGCCAAATCGTCCGCAAAGTCCAGGTCGGCCAGTCTGTCCCCTCCCCACTTGATGCCGAAGATCTCACGAGTCTTCCTCATAATTCGATTAGGGTCGGGCTTTTAAATGTAACAATTTAATTAATTAACTATTTCATATTTGAATAGTTAATCTGTGTTTATTGATGTGTGCACATATTGTGTTTAATTTCAATTTTACCACTTTCTTTTGATTTATTGCACTGTTCTGTCAACTTCTGCTGCTGTGACCGACGGGATCAACGGCGTTATCAAACTTGTAATGCATGTTGTAATAGATTATATTAGTTTAATAATTATCGTTAAACAAATACTGGAGGATATAACATATGTTGTGTATTAATAATTCAGAAATATACTAATATTTTAAAGCTCCCAGAGTTCTTTTTATGTAATATTACCAAGCATGCGCAGATGCTGTTCCTGAAACATTGGCCGCAGTCTTTCTGTCAAAACGCAGGAACCAGTTTTAAGTGAAATAGAATAACATAAGCCCAAATAACAGCCTTATTTAAGCGGATGCCACTGTGTGGTTTTAACGGGCAACAGAAGACAAGAACTGCTCTCCCCATTGGTCATTATTGATATTTTATGTTTAAAAAATAGAAAATTATTCTGACAATGGCGCGAGGGGGTTTTCTGAGAGAAGGAGGTGTGTGGCTGTCATTATGTTCACCTCATTTTGTTGTAGACATGAGATCAGTTCATATCACGTATCTGTCCTATGGATGAACCCCACAAACATTGTGTAGTTTTTGACAATTAACAGCGCCATCATGCCACCAGGTCACCCTCACACTCAGCCTTAGTCTCCGGGTGCTTTAAAATGCACACTTGTGTAGGCAGTTTTGAAAAGGTCCCCTGAATTAATATTGTATTTAAAATCGAATTGAACATATTCATAATCTTTTTCTTGTCCCACTGTCTTCTTCAAACTGTGTGTCTTTATTCTTCTTATAGATCGCCCCTGGAGACATAGACAGAGACATAAACATAGACATAGAAAGAGAAAAATAGCCTCCTGCCAATTTTGGGAAGATTTTCAAGACTCTTCTGTAAAAAAGATCCTCCAAAAGGTTGGTTTCCTGTTAATTCTCAGGCAGCTCGGTTCCTCTTTCTCTGTAAGTCCCTCACCCACAAGAAAGTGAGTAGAAAAAGCGCATGTTGAACCCACAATCTCTCATTAACCCTTCGCGCCTCAGGTCTGTACAAGAGCTGTCTCCTCCTCTCATCTGATTGAAGGAACCTCTGCTTGGATGGGAAATGAAGGACTTGAACCTGTGACAGGAGCACTGAAAGGCAGTTTCCGAACCTGTCACACGACATCGTCCTGCTGGGATCCAGCTGCTCTGAGAGGATCTTCACTGGTTTCTCTTGACATAATAAACTTGACTATAAAGGTGACATCACAACCATGTCCCTCTGCAGGCTGGCGCTATGCTCATCTGGATCACACGACGCAATAACCCTCAGACTCCAATCAGGGACACTTTCGAACAACAACTAAGTTGGTTCTCATTCAAACCCATGGCTTAGTGGTTACTGGGCATCGGCTTATCACACCGAGCGAAACGCTTGCACTGTCCTCTGGAAATGTTCATATCATCAGGTTGAGTTTCTCCACAAAACACTATAGCGAGCTACATGCAGACGCAGGAGCTCCAAGAAATATTTTCCAGCAGAGGTTCCAGGGGGTCCCCAGCAAAATGAATACTCTGGATCCCAGAGACTTAATGTGATCAAACAGGCTGTGGCGTTTGTGTGAAAATAGAAGACAGCCCTATGTTTAATAAAAAAATCGAAATATCAAGAATCTATAGACAGGCCTTATCAAACAAAGAAGCGAGAATTGTGGTTGAAAGCCACTTATGTTAAGACTCCTGTGTCATTAATAATTCACTTTGCAATTAACACACTTGCATGTTTTGGTTAAAATAATGCAGACATTCAATTAAAAGACACTACGTACAGTTTGTATATGGGTTGCTAAAATTCAACAGGTTATGCTGAAAATGGCATTTTAAAATCTTTTTCCATGTGCCCCATGAGCACCTGGCCCTCTTAAGGTCTCTGAACAGGTGTGGCCATTACATATTACAATATTACATTCACGTAAGCATATCCCAATAACAGTGGGATTCATTTCATTTGTATCAAATCATTTCACGGAAGTTAGTAAAAGTAGGCGTGGCCATACAGTATATGTCAGATTCTTGTCTTATTAATTTATTAACACCTACACTGACTATTTGTAACCATTCACTCCTGTAATAAAAAAAAGACTACGAGCAGCAGCAGCAGCTTGTATTATCTTTTCCACTGTGTGGTGCGGTGTGTGTGTACAGAGCAGACTGTGTTTGTGGACGCTGTGGCTGTGATGATGGTAAAACAGCATCACGTCCAGCAGATGTTGGGTCTGATGCCAAGTGATGGACAGCACGGTGGGAAGTGAAATGTTTGCCTTCACTGCTCTGGCTCTTCTCTGATAAGGAGGAGTTATCTCAACACCCGGTGCAGCCTGAGAGTGTGATAGGGCTCTAATGGATTTTCTCCTCAAAGGACCCATTGATGATTATTGGCTCAGTTGAGACAAAAACTCTGCTTGATGCGGAAAAAAGGGATACAAAAAAGCCTCCAGCTTTTAGTTCAAAGGTACCTCATGCTTGAAATATAGATATAGATGGATCAATAGATAGATAAATCAATAGATAGATAGATAGATAGATAGATAGATAGATAGATAGATAGATAGATAGATAGATAGATAGATAGATAGATAGATAGATAGATAGATATAGACACAGACAGACAGATAGATAGATAGATAGCTAGACAGACAGACAGACAGACAGACAGACAGACAGACAGACAGACAGACAGACAGACAGACAGACAGATAGATAGATAGATACTTATTCATAACCAGAGGGAAAATTCAGTGTCATGTCAAAAATTGGCCAGGATTTAAAAGGTTCATAGATGACAAAAAAAAAAAAAAAAGATCTTGTGACTCAGATCTCTTTTTTTGCCAGGGTTATCTTGAGGTGCAGCTATCACAAAAACATGTGTGTTCTATAAAATCAAAATAGATTCATTTATGTGGTGACCTGCATATTGCAAATAACCAGAATAACAGAAAAAGGGCATTCAAAAGGAATTGTTGTTTACATGTGATCTTGTAAGCACATGTTACATATACAGGAATCTGGTAATTCACATTCAACCAAATCAAAGCATGCCATGTAATGTTATTTAATTTATTACAGATTACTATCAGTATCAGTAGGTACTATCCGTATCAATAAGATTCACCAGTCCCATCCATTACTGACAGCCAAAAGGAATTTATATCAACAACTACGGCTTGGAGATATGTCGATATCATATTGATATTATGATATAATATAATATGTGAATATTGTGATCTTGTTAAAATCTGGAAGGCAATATTGCAGTAAAGTAATGCAATTTTCAGAAATTCAGAGACAGTTCTAGCTGCTTGGTCATAAGATCCACATAATGATTAATCAAATAACTAATGATTGTTTCTCAAATATTTCTATTCACGCACAAATAGTCAACCCCAAAAAATGGTGAAATGATCGATCAATCAAAATAAATTGTGATGTTTGGTTTTCTCAATAATGCCCAGCCTTAACAACAACTACATCAACCTCATATTTCTTCAATATTATTTTTATATATTGATGCAGTGAATGAATGGAAAATCTTGGATATTGTTTGGATTTTGAGATTACAATATGGTCACATTCTATCAATTCTCAACAAATATGAAAATGACCCAGAAGCTTATTACTCATGTCCATACTATAGTGCAAGTGTTATGTGAAGGCAGAATCTGAACACCCCGTCTCAGGGGTCAGGGGTCATTTGGGTTGACCTCCTCACGGCACACTTCCCGTGTTCTCTCCTCGTGGCTGGAGCTGGACTTGTGCGAGGAGCTGGGGGAGTTGGTGGGACTAAGCTGGACGGCCGTAGTGTCCTGCAGCGTGTGCTCGCTGGTCTCCATTTCAAACGCCGCCCCCATCCTCATCAGACCCCCCCAGCTCTCCCCCGCCACTCCCCCGCGGGCCAGGTTCCCCGGGGGCCTCCTGCTGGACACGCAGCACACCGTGAAGAAGGCAAAGGCCATGACTAAGAGCAGCGGGCCGATGATGATCGGGGGGTTCCCGGTGGGGACGAAGGTGCCGAAGGCGAAGGCGCCCACCAGGGTGATGTTGATGCCGGCCAGCATGACACACAGGCCGCAGGCGCAGCACAAAGCCGGGGAGGGGAGGCTCTGCGGCTGCACCAGGCCCCCACGCTGCATGGGAGCCTTCCTTGGAGCCGAGGAGGGTCTGGAGGTTTTAGAAGGTTTCGAGGGTTTGTCAGGGAAGACCATTTTCTCAAGGCAGAGGACTGGCCGGCTGACTCCTCATCACTCTAGAGACAAGATGAAAATGTGGCTGAAAGAGGAGAAAAGGGAGGAGAGGTTGATAAAGACAAAATCTTCCATCCTAATTTCCATATGAACGAATCCATTTTTATTTTACAAGAAATTCCTTAAAGAATACTGTAGGTTCACTCTTTTTCAATGCATCATTTTCAGGGTTCATAGCACAACCTCAACGCTTTATTATTAAGGAACGCATCACTCTGCTGCAACAAATAATTATGCTTAAATGCAGTCCAATGGGGAAAACGTTTTTTGAAACGTCTCGTATTTGAAATGGGGAGCCCACAATATAGACAGTCCTTACAAAACATGCAAAAAAAAAATCGAGTGCCTAATTTGAGTTTCCAGTTTGTGAAAAGGAAATTAAAAAATATATTACGACACGTTTGCCCCAATAGACTGCATTTAAACTGAAAGAATCTGCGGCAGATTGTGCTATGAACAGTTGTAATATAAAATATGCCAACCAACATCTTAATAAGGACTTGGTTGAAAAATGAAAAAATAAAAAAATCAAATCTTTAAATTCGATTCCACTAAGTGTACTACCAATCGATGGATCTTACTGAAAATAAACAAATAAACAAATAAAAAAAAATTTAAACATCCATGTTTTCATCATAATCGGTGATGGATTTGTTTGACCACGTACAAAATAATGACTTTTAAAATGGCAAAAGGACAGTTCAGATTAATTCCGTTTGCAGACGCGCCAGTTACAGGAATTGATGGTTTACTTACGCATGATTACTGATCAGTCCCGTGATCCTGTTCAAAGTGTTCATAGTCTCTCATCCACTCGTCACTTGGATCAAACTACGGACCGAACGACGGACAACCTGCCGAAACCACTGGAAGCAGACACTGGACGCGCGCCGAAGGCAGCGTGAGCAAGGACGCGCACTTTAGGGGGCGCTAAAGCGTGTGATCACATTTTAATAGACTTGGTGCACACATTCAAAACGGCCTGGGGATGATGTGGACAGACAGCAGGGCGACTTCTCTGATGTGATACGGCTGGATTTTCCAACAGGACGTACTGTGATGTTAACGCAGACACAGCCGCTTCAGAAAGGTACATCTAACTTCCCTTTGGGAGTTGTCACTTGGTCTTTTATTAAAAACACATCATACCATTGAAAAGATGAGAATTCAGAGTTTGCATAGAAGCTCTTGGGGTTCCATAGTTCCACACCAATGAATCTTCCAATGTCGAAACAAAAAGGGACGCTTTGATGAGTGAGAGGAGTTTTACAAATCCAATATGTGCGCTCACTGACAGTAAATCTCAGTTGATTCCCGCCTGCCTGTGAGGGCCCATAGTTGCTATAGGGATAGAGTGTCCATGGCAACCGGGTGAGATCTGGGGACACGCCGTGAACATTAGCGAGCAACATACAAAGTTAATAGGTTCAGGGAAACAACTGTGAGACATCCATCAATGACCCCATTAAAACGTACAGACGTAGCAGTAGGTGTAATGATCAACACAAATAAATTAGTAGTACAAATACATGTAAAAAAAAACCAACAAAACTCATAAAAGAGAGAGAAAAATGTCATTAACAACTTGACCAAATAACAGATGAATCAAGCTGTCACTTTTTTAATCTATCAGCCATCTCATCATCACTCTCAAACCTACTCACAGAGTTCTTTCTTGTGTGGAAAATAAAATATATACAATTACTTTAGCTTCAAAAACACACATGTACGACAATTCTACTTCTCAAAAAAATAAAATAAAACTCACTTTATAAAATTAAGTATTTCCTGGCTGGTATTGCAATTGTACACAAACACAAAACATTTAAGTATTTTGAGGTAATGTTGGTGATTAATGCGGAAAACATATCTGAATTCACATTTCTTGAGCCAAGTCATGGATATGTAGAGCTACAATATCCAGCTTTCCATATCTATTAAAAAAATGACCTAAAGCTCATTTGTACCACAAAGTGGGCAGAATTGAACAGGTGAAAGCTAGAAATTTCTATAAAGTGCAAAACCATTTTGATCAAAATTGTAACTTCTCAAACCTAAAGACAAGAACAACAAAAAGACGTTGAAAACTTAAATTAATTTCATTGAGAGAAAGGCCAATTCTCCTCCCTCAACAGGTAATTGGGGGAGGAGGGGTACATTTCAGTCTACATGCAGCAAGACCAACATTAATAACATTAAAACAGGTTTAAAAAAAAATAAAAAAATAAAAAAGGTGAAAAAAGGACAACCTATGAAGTTAAATGCACTTAAATGGTAGTTACTGAATGACGTTTTTAGCATTCGGTAACTACAATAAAATGTCAACATGCACTAAAAAGAAAAAAAGGTGTCACTGAAACATTACAATTAAAGCTTAAAAATAGGCAAAAAAGATTTTTACATCTAGACAGCAAAGATGTGTATTGCTGTATTACTCAGGGAATAATATCATTAAAAGCAAATATAGAAAACCTTTTTGTAAAACTATATAACTTTAACTGCAGGAAACTAAAACCCCAAATGCTCCTTGATGATGTCGTCCCTGAAAGCCAGGGCTGTATCCAAAGTCGATATGTAAAGCGAAGAAGTAAACCAAAAGTATGTGATGGTCAGTTCAAGGAAAACTGGTATTGTTTTTAAACATTAGCCTTATTTTTGCCCATCACATGGGTTGACTACCAATGATTAAAATATAAGGTTTATGTTAAAAAAAATACAAGTTTTCCTCTAAGTGTTTGTTAATCCTCCAACACTGTTTCTGAGTGATATGACAACTAACCTTTACTACTTTAACAGTGGAATCTAGAATGCTTCACTTTCTGATGACCACAGCAGCAGAGAACTATCAGATCCAGTGCAGCTAATATGCACAGCATCAATCAGCAGCGTGTATTGCAAATGTTCGTATCCTACATGCATCTCTCCTTTAGAAAAACATATTGCCTCTGCTTTGCAGAGTGGGGTAAACAGGCGGAGGAGGAGGAGGAGGACGGTCGAGCACAGATGTTACCAGTCCTTCCGGTGGTGTTTGGTCAAGTTGGGACGTTCTCTGAGCCGGGCATAAAGTCTGTGGTCCGAAGGGCGTTGGTCTGCGCCCGCCTGCGCGCCAGTCTGGAGTTGGAAGGTGGAGAAAGCCTCATGGAGCACACGACGGTGCCGGCGTCCTCTTGCTCCTCGTCATGCTGCGACAGCTGGCGGTTAAAGGCGATGGCGTCCGCAGCAAACTGAGTCAAGTCTTTGGTGCTACTGTTCCTGTAATCGCAGAGAAAGGAGAACATGAAATGTGAGGCAACAAGCGAGCGTTGCTGTTTCCTTAAGCTTTATGTCCTCTTTGCTGAAGAAAGAATAACAACCAAAACATCCATTTAATTACGTAAACGTTGTTCAGACCCTAAAGTCTTGTCGAAAAAGAATGGTGAGTTTGTATTTAGTGAGAAGTGTGTTGTTTTTCCATTGACTTCCGCTCAGTGGGAGGTTTTCTGAAGCACCATCTAGTGGACATTAACTTAACTGCGGTTTAAAGCACTTTTCACTGGCTCAACCATAATAGTTGCAGCTTGGTTTAAAGCAGTTAATGAATACATCATACTTAGATTTATTTAAGTGCGATCACACATATTTAGAAACGGAGAGGCTTACCTTTGAAGAACATGAGGAGTTGGAAGACCTCTCTCTGGGGCATCCTGGAGAAATAAATCCATTAGCACGTCAGGACATGAAACCACAATATACCTTTTAAAATCACAAGATGGCATTTTTCCAGGGTCAACATAAATCTAACGGTAACTCAAAACCCAGCAAATGTTGTTTGGTCGTGTCAGAGTTCAAAACATCTTATTTTAAATACCCACCCCCTGCACCCATGGGTGCTTGAGGACTTGAGCAGCACTGAGGCGCAGAGTGGCGTCCCGAACAAGAAGCTTGGATATGAGGTCTTTTGCTCCCTCTGAGATGTGAGCCCAGTCTTTGTCTGGAAACTCATACTTGCCCCCCTGGATGCTCTCGAACAGGTGACTCTAAGGAAATCATTCCAAAATGTACATACCCTGTAAGGACTTTCAGAGACATTGTGCACGGTTATGTCTTGTTCAGGTTCTAGTCAGAGGTGTTTTGTTACTCAGTATTTTTCTAACGCGAGGTTGAATATTGAAATATGTTTCTGCTTCATCATAATCAAAGAAATCTTTGACATCAGTTCTTAACCTCAGTCAACATCTGTCTGTTGTTTTGAGGTTAACTAGGTATAATAACTGTATATATTCTCCATCAGTGATGTACGTGTTGTGTTAGATAAACCACCAAAGCACTGGATATGCACTAGAGCAGGTCAATCGGGCAATAATCCAATATTTCCACCCGTCATCTTCCCAGAGTCAAGCTGATCAGAAGGGAACATTTTAGTGGCTGTGTCAGGTACGGGAGGCCTGTGGGTAAAGTGTACCTGGCAGGTTCTGCACGTCTCCCCCCGGTCCCAGCCGCAGTCACTGCCACAGTGGCCTGTGAATGGGGGGCTGCCACTCAGCAGTATGTAGAGGATAACCCCCAGGCTCCACAGATCACACCGTTTGTCATAAAAGGAGGCTTCATCAGTGAACACCTCCACCACCTCGGGGGCCATGTACTCCGCTGAGCCGCACTGGGAAGAGGAGAAAGGGGGATTAAGGGAAAAATATGTAATTATTGTGTTAATGTCATAATCTGGAATTTAAAATTCAATCCGTAAGATTATTTTGGTAAAAAAAAAAAAAAATCCCTTGTTTGATCTTTATTTAGGTATCACTTTAAAAGAAACAGACATTCAATGTTTTTGCATTACACATGTGCACCAAATGCTGTTTCCATTGTTGGTGGTGGGGTAAACGAGGGTTAGCCTGGATGTGTGGTGAAAAAAACAATGTTCAAACAAAGACAATGTTATTGATTACCACTTTAGCAACTTGGGACTGCTTGCTCTTACCGGTGTGGTGAGCTCTGGGGTCGTGATGGGTGTACAGGCACTGCTGAGCTTTACTCCACTTCCCAGGTCAAAGTCACATATTTTCACTGGGGACACCTGAGATATAGGTGTATAAAAAATATATCAGTTTGTATCAACAAACTATTTTTGCAAACATCTTCTGAAGGTGTCTTGACCTGTCAATAACAAATCTTACCCGATTAGTGTATTCACAAAGGATATTCTCTGGCTTGAGGTCTCTATGGGCAATGCCTGCAATGAAAACAGTAACAACAATGGGGAATCTGATAAGATGGCGTTTCTATGCAGGTGACGGCAGCAACATACCTTTAGTGTGGAGGAAGTCAAGAGCTTGGGCAATGTCCCGCACCACCTTGCTGGCCTCCAGCTCGTCAAAGTGCTTACGGTTCTGAATATGAGTGAGAATGGAGCCTGTGGAAACAGGAGTGGGAGGTCAGTTTTTGGAGGAACTACATTATCCCAAAACAATGACCATTAATCTTAATGACACAGAAGTATGTGCAGTGATAAAGGTGTGTGTGCCATTTATGAACAAGTCCATGATGCTTACCTCCACACAACTTCTCAAACACTAAGTAAAAGCAGGAGCTATCTTCAAAGAACTGGATCAGCTCCAAAATGTTCCTGAGAGACATTAACCACAGGTTGAAGAACTTTGTTCCTTCCATTTTGCTTTGGAATTATCCCTTGAGAACAATAGAGTTCAAATTTTCCCACCTGTTTCCCTGACACTGATACAGCGTCTCCACTTCTCTGAAGACTCTGCTCCGACTGTGTCCTGCACTCTTCTCTATGATCTAGGTAAATCAAAAGAACTTTTAGACGTAAAAAATAAATACAAACTAACCGTGACATTATGACGCGGTAGTTGTCATTTAGGATCCCCAAAAATGTGGTTGGATCAGACAGTGTTATCACTGGTAAAACAGAGAACACAGACTCTTATCAGTACAAGGAGAAAGTCTGAAATGCTGAAGATTGCTGACATGGCGTCAGTAAAATCTGATAATTGCCAGAAAAACCTTTGTATTCATATCATATATATCACCAACCACAAGCTGAGGTCAGACTTGTGTCGTCACAGAAACAATCAAGACAACATTTTTCTGTGACAGTTCACTGTGGTATGACGTTGAACAAACATTGGTTACAAGTGTTGGTTACATTTCAATGATGAATCGAAATGGTGATAGGAAGAACAGAAGATATGGAATTTGTTTCCTGTCAGACACAAGCATGATGTCAAGGCGGGGCCAGAGTGAACAGACTTCTGTTAAAGTGACCTGGATAGATTTCTATATATTGTCGTCATAAGGAAATAGTAAATCTTGAAATTAAAATTGATCCACTGATTGATAATAATACTTGAGTTATAACCAAAAAGGTCCATCTGAAAGGGCAACACAGATCAGATTTAAAGATATAGAAATTGCCTCAATACTGTTGCTTAAAAATCACAAAAAAATAAAAATATATTTTTTATTTATATTTTTTATAACCAAAAAAATCGATTTGATTTATTTTTACCTGGGAGAGTCTAGAACTCACCTTCACAGCATATTCCTTTCCATTCTGAAGACTTATGCATCCTTGTACTTTGGCATATGCACCCTGGCCCAGCATTTCATCTGTCAGCCTGTAAAGGTCTGAAGAAAATAAATAATCATGTAGGATCTGATTTAAAAAAAAAAGAGAGATTTGAGCTAGTTGGGTTTGATCTTGACAGCAGTTTCAATACCATCAAAAGTGCCTGTGAAGCTGTCTGTTGCACGTGTTCTTTTCTTCTTCCTTCTCTTGGTTGCATCGGGGATGCTTAATGGCTGGCTTTTCTCAATTTCTGTGCAAAATGGATGAAAAGATAAATAAACAAACAAACAAACAAACAAACATATACACACACACACACACACACATATATACACACATACACACACACACACACACACACAGTATATATATTATGCAAGATGACAGGTAAGTTCAGCATTTTGTGCATTGTGTCTAGTCAAGTTTGTTTTACAAAATGTGTAATGTATGAGCTGCAGTACCCTCTGGGCCTTCCGAGAGGCGTTGTGTCTCCGCAGCCGTTCCGTTGTGCTGAATTCCCACATAGCTCTCCCCGACTTGGCCCACAGCCCGGGAGCTTCTCTGTAACAGAGAGGAGACAGAGCCGCAGGGAGGGGGGAGGGAAAATGCGAGAGCAGCCAGAGATCAGCCCTTAGAAAAGTAAAGAAAGAACGAGGAGGAAAATACCCTTTCATCACTTTTGTTTGCTGTGTAAAGAGCAGTATTACAGCAGCGCATTTCCTGAAACCGCTATCAACACGGTTTACTGGACGCCGTTATGTTTAGTTTAAAGTTAACTACAGAGTTAATATAAATACAAGCAACCCGTTTGTTATCTTTCCCATTGGCATCTTGCCAGTCCAGTGGGCTGATATAAAGGTGTGTGTGTAGAAAATTATTATGACACTGGGTATTCCCCTAAACCGTTACACAGCCTGTAAAACTGCATGACTAAGAAAGAAAGCAAGAAAAAAACCCCCGAGATATATATATATATATATGTGCATTATACACATTCAGCAGTGTCGATTTCTTACTGTCACTGTGGACTGCTTTCCATGTGTGACTCTCTGACAGTTCAGATATGCTCTAAGTGTGTTAACATCTTTGACATGATATGTAACATGTGCCACAGCGGCAATAAAATGTTTTGTATTCTGGCATAACATGATTCTTTCACAGGCTCAAAAAGCAAGAAAGGTGCCCACCTGTAGAGAGTGCTGAAAGGCTTGCAGCTCCGCCATCGTTCTGTATCTCACCATAGCTAGCTGACAAATGAAAAAAATGTTATTTAAATGTGGGGCAAATAGGGCACAGGGTGAAAGAAAACATCTCAAAGTGACAGTAAAGAATGTGGAGGATGAGAAGCTGCCCGGAATGACACAGAAACAGGAAGGTACAAGTTTACACTTGAGGACACGTTGCAGGGTGCAACAGCCAATTGCACAATTACTTCCTTCTACTTGAATCCTGTATAAATAGGGCCAATTTGAGTTTATGTTGTTGACCAGAATTCATGTCGAACCTGTTAACTAACCACAACCCTCTGGCAAGTGGGAGTCATTCATTTCTGAAACCCGCTCCAGAATAGTATAGACCAGAGCTTTTCAACTGGTGGTCCAGGGGCCAAATGTGGCACGCCCATCAATGTAGATTGTCCTTTTGAATTAAATTAGTTAGCAATAAACTAAAGAAGGAAAAAGGCACCACAAACTTGACAAAATGTTCTCCAATAAAAGAGGCAGTTTTCTCTGTGGTCCCACCGTTGCTCTCACAACCAAAGGCAATTTGTTCACTCAATTTCTGTCATACTACTGAACATTTTTAAATAACCTGGCATACACATGTTATTTGGCTAGTAAACACATAACCAAATAGGATAAACGTAGCTCTGATTTTGATAACTTTGCAAAGTACAATTTTTTTAATTCATATTCATAGCTGCATTAATATGATAAATACCTGATGGCTGAAAGGGTTAGGGTTAATTAAAGAAGGAGAGAAAATATTTGAATTTGTTGGCATTTGTGCATTATTTTTAAAGCTTTAGGCCGACAGTTTCAACTACAACAGAAAAATCATGAACTCTGAGCTAAGTGGAAAATCTGGCCCCCAACAGAATGTAGACGAATAGCCCTGGTATAGACATATCAAACATAACTATGATTTGTCAAGAATAAATGAAAAAAAAAAAAACATGCCAGCTGAGTGACATTAAAGTTTATTTGGGGAATAGACTTACAGTTATTTTACTAATTCAAATGTAGTCAGCTAAGTGAATAAGCTAACTGGCTACGTTAGTAACTAGTTATCTGTAGCTAGTTAATACGGTACTGGTACTGGGATGGCATACCGGTTATAACGCTGTGTCAAGGCGTCTGTGATCAATATAATAACACACTTTGTGAGAAAAAATATAAAGTACAGAAGGAAAGGTAAGTGTTAACGTTAGCAACCTGCCAATGTAACAGCTATTGATAACAGGACCAAGAGCTCGCTACTAGCTAACATTAAACACCTGCTTTGACCGATATCATTTTTTTTTATCAGACGCCAAGTGGTATCAAAACAGTAAAGCAATATGTGAGTAAAAATGTCGAACCTGGAAAACTGTGTCCAAAGCGGCTGAAATCCTTGAGTCAGACCCCGATCCATCTGACGCAAGCAGCCATAGCGAGGACTCCCTGACCCACCTGACGTCACAGCCCGTGACGGATGGGGCGGGAAAAACACGAACGGGCCCAAGCCACGCCCCCCCGCCGCTTACCCTGAGCTCCTATTGGTCAGAGGTGATGGAAACGCTCTCACGTCATCACGCGTGGCATCTCGCCCCGCCTCCACACGCAAGCTCCCCTTCTGTTCATTCGCTCATCTACTTAGAGAAGCCCCAAATAAACACTTCCAGGAGAACGTCATACCCTAACTAAAGTTATTCTTCTGGTTCAGGTGCTATGTTCTGGAACGATCTTCCGTTCATGAGTTTGGTTCGTTGATTTCCTCTGTTAAATATACTTAAATATACCTAGTTGTGTATTTGCTTTTTATTATTATTATTATTATGTAACCGTTAACGGATAAAAAGACATGTACAGCTATATCAGTTGGATTAAATATAATGCACAGTAAATACAGGCTCAGATCTAAAGAGATACAAAATGGACAAGTCATGTCAGTATATATTTCAACTGTAAATGTTTTTTTTTTTTAATTACATAGTGGTCCTTGATAATAACATTTGAATAACTATACAATTGTTTATACAATATTATCATTGACTCAATGGTTCAATGTCTTTTGTTTAGCCAGCATGTGTGCGTATCAATCTATGATTGGTAATAAAGAATTATACAGCAAATTTAATCATCACAATATCAAGACATATACAAAAGTGTACAATATTATAAAAATGCACAAAAGGACAAACACACCAACATATGGAAATTAGATATACAGATCAAATAAAGGCTCTGTAATGGATTAGCTTGTAAACGTTCCTTCTTAGACATCATACACAATTCCAAAACCCAAATGTAGGAAACAGTCTTTTGTTTGGAATGTTTAGCCTTGAAGTGAGGCTCAGGGAATGTGCAAATGTAAACTCCCCAGTTGTCAAAGTGGTTTATTTTAATTGCATATCTTCTCTGTCATCGCTCTCTGTAGGAAGAGAAGACAAAGGACATGTTAAAAGCAGACAATTCATTATTGTTCACAAGGTCAGTAATCCTTACGTGTCATTGACAACTAAATATTGTAGGACGGTCAAAAGGGCGTACTCGATTTTAGTAGGAAAACAACACTATTGTTGGTTCCACAACATCAGGGATAAAAACAATTAAATTGCCTGACAAAGTAGGACACAAAATGAAAAGATTTTTTTTTTATCACTGAAAGCTAAAGGTCTCCTTCCATCTTCAGCGTGGCCTGTGTTTCATAATGATGTAGTGTTGGATGCTTGTAGTTCCACTCTCCATCTGATGTGATTGAAATACAGACTATACAAATGCTGACACGGCGTCTGTGAATAAAGGTTGCATTTAATTCTCATGATAGAGGCTACCTCACACAAACCCAGGTGATGCAACCCATTATAATATTTATTCTAATGATGGGGACTTGAAGGAGAATGGTCCATTCATTATTCTATTCATTGTGTTTAATAGACAAATGACAAAGCTGTCATTTGATAGAAAGATATAAACACGACGGAAATACAGCAATGTTTCATCTCCACAGCGTGACTCAGTAATCATCCAGGTTTCGGGTGTTTTTCACAAAAAACGTGTTACTTTTGACACTAGCAGGCTCCTCTGTGATGAAAAAAAAAAAATCCCAGTTAGGTTATGAATGTCAGCGTGGGCTTCTTCACAGAGGGCTACTTCACGGCCCCTGGAACAGAACAGACATCCAACCCTTTTTTTTTCTGCTTGCTGCCTCCTTCTTCACACATCGAAAATCTCATAAGTCTCACCAGGGGCTCCAGCTCAGAGTGTTCAATGAGGCTGAACTCTGAGATGAAGTAGTAGTAGTGCTTGTAGCAGGTATTGATGTGGGCTTCGGCTCCCATGCTGCAGATACTGTCAAAGTGATGGATGTAGACGTGCACAAAGACTCGGAAGAGGCGGCTCAGGATCTTCTTACACACCTGCTGGAAATTCTTAGGGAAAGGGACACCTAGTCCAAAGAGGGAGAACAAGGGAGCCCTAAGTGAGACATGGATGATTGATAATTACACCAAATTATATGATATGATTCAAATTTAATGAGAAAATAAAAGCTCCATTAAAATTAAAGCTTGATTGCGAGCCATTGCTAAATACCACTGTTGTCCCGAAGGAAGGTTGGAGTTACTTACAACGCACAGGGGAAGATAGATGATATTTGTAAGTGTGTATACACTTACATTTTTATATATCAATTATACATCTCTTCCAGTTAATGCTGTTTATCATAGCTATCTAGTTCAGATGAGATACAATAAACTGAGTGCCATCTGCTGAATCTCAACCTAAATGTCATTGTCATCATATAATTAACCTCCTTTGAGCCGCTGCCATTCCATTTGGGGCGTTAATAAAGTAAAAGTGGATAGGACTCCAGGCCGAGGCTTTGCTATAATTAAGGACATAATTAGCATGCATGTGTGGTCGCACACGCAATAATATCTCTACGCATTCCTTGGTACGGGCTTCTGCTTACACACCTATCCTTGTAGGGAAGATGTCTTCATCATTGATGAGGGACTCTATCCAGTCCATCAGGAGGTTCATGTACTTCAAGGCGGGCAGCTTGGTGGGCTTCTTGTAGTCGTCTCCGTCCTGCCACCGGTACTCGTACCGCAGACCCCCGGACATTATGGGACAGGAGCGCTCGCTGCAGAACTCACTCACCGTGCCGTAGATTAGGTTTATCCGGTTAAAGAAGTCCACCACGTGCACGGCGATCCAGTCGTTGATGTTTTCGCCCTCCGGCAGCTGAACCACCTTCCTGAGGTCCAGGCCGGACTTGAGCGAAGCCTGGGCCTTCTTGTACAGCTCGAATCGCTGGGTGCCGGGCTCAAATCGCTTACGCGGCCGGAACGTTTTGTCTTTGCTGAACACTTGTCCGAGACAAAGTGCCATTGGCTCACCTGCGGCCGGCGGGATGAGGGATTAATAGAGAGTTCAGTTGAATTCAGTTGAGTTTGAGTTTGGGTCCAGAGGAGGGACCAGGCGGGTGTCAGGATTTCTGTCCGTCCCCAAATGAGTCATTCAGACTGCTGGCAGCAGTTTGATGGTTGGCATGTGAAAAAGAGTAATAAGCGAGTCCAGGTTGTCGTGATTACTTCTGTGTGTGAAAGAGATAAAGATTGGAGTGAGATGAACAGAATGATATTGACAGCACACGACAATGGAGGCACACAATGCATTTTTAGACAGGCACTATTAACCATGTGACAGGTAGGCATTTGAGTGGTAATTAACATGAAATCCCTCGGACTTTGTGCGTTGGTGGAAACAGGAAATATATTGCTTAAAGTAATCATGGTTACAGTCCTTTTGCACCATATGCGCCGTTAGAGTTTCCTCATATTTGATGCTACTGTAGAGTCAGATTTGAGTGCCTGTGGTTGTCGCGTTCAACGACATCCACATTGGTGTCGTGTCTCCCATGTGACGGAGCTTTACTGTTTTTAATCCAGATTCCAGGACAAAAATTAATAGTTCCTGCATAATGTTAATCTAGAGTTCACAGTGTGAACTCTTACACAGGTGTCTGTTAGAATTTAGTTGTATTATGTTTACACTTGGATTTACAGTTTTTCCTTCTTGAGCCACTTCTTCACAGATTCCATTACACTGAGCACAAATAACTGATTGAATTTAGTGTGAGTGGCAGCCTTGTTTATCCCCCCCGTCTACATTTTCTGTAGTGACCACTGGGGGGACATGGATACGTGGTCATGGGATGGCAAAAAATGTTTCCATAATAAAAACGAAATCTTGGAACATCAGCCAAGCTTACATTTTATATAACCTGCTGTATTCCTTAAAAAATTACGCTTGTGGCTTGTTGAAGCCAGTTCACAAAAAAGAAATGTGCATAATCACTTTGGTTATCTGATTCAGTCACCATGCCTCATAGCTCCAGACTGAAGCATGTCTGATCACGCGCTGGAAGAAGGAAGGCTATGCATGTTTTTATGAGTTTCAAGGAATTTGCCTCTAAAACTGGAGCCAAACAATACCCTCATTCAGGGAAAGTGTAAGAAGGCGTCAAATTTCTTAGAGAGAAAGCAATTTTGCAATCAAGAAGTTAAAAGATATATTAGAGGTCAAAGGGAGGAAAAAAAAAAAAGATCTCACCACTGTACCTGGCTAGAATCCAAGAGCAGAGGTTGTGGGGAGCTGTGGGAAGCAGGGAGCATTTCCCCCCTCAGGCCTGTTGACTTTAAATTCCCTTTGGAGAACAACTCAGGATCTCTCCTCTGCAGCCCCTGCACGACAACTGACAGACGCAGAGGCTCCAACTTCACTCAGCAGCACACAAGAGACAAAAAAGCAGAGAAAAAAAGTTGTTTGGCTCCTCTTCCTGTATGATGTCACATCCTGACTTTGTCCCATTCTGTCTATCTGTGAGTTTCTGCCTGTGGGTGGGTGTGTGTGGAGGGCCTATAAATCGGCGTAGGGAGGTTTCAGAAATACAGAAGTGGGAAGAGTCCTTTCCAGAACTCTGCCTCCCTGTTTCCCTCTGCCTCCTCGTTTTTCCTATTCTGTTTTTTTTTTCTTAGCCTTTTCTTCTTACTCCATTTGTCCCACCATGATCCAGTCCTCCAGCGAAAGCCCAGAGAAAACAAACCCTCTTTTGGATCCACACAACAGAAGGAGCAGATTCAGGCCACAAGCATTCTGACTGTTTTCAGTTCTGTTTTTGTTGCCTCTCAATAACATGTCATTTAAATTCTTGGCCTTTGTAAGATATTGCAGTTTCAAAGTCATGGCCACAGCAAAGACTAAGAGTGGTGGCCTCTCATCAGACTGCATCATCGGATTGAAATGATCTTATTTCCACAGGCCTTCATACAGAGAGGGGACGACCTCTCTACTCCTTACATACAACAGATTATTTGTTCCCTGCAGTGAAGTAGCCACAGCCTGTAATGAACACACTCACTGGGTTTGCAGATCTAATTACCTCTAGTTTTAGGTTGATAAAACGGTACTGCATATGTGCAGCTGAAATACTGTAAAGGCAAATGTTGCATCGATAGATTCTCATGGATATTGCTATGGCAGGATTCAGGAAAGTACCAGTTTAAATGCCCCACAGTGGGGTTGACCTTTCCCCAGTTCAGGATAGAATGAGCATTATTGAGACAAGTTAATCTTTCCCTATCAATACTGTATGATTTTTTTTTTTTTTTTTTTAACCTCCAGAAGGGTCTCTTGTTTCCTCTGATGAAAAGTGTATGAAATGAAAAGTATGCAGGTTACGGTAGTTCGAGAGACTACGATATTACCAATAGGTTGGTGTAGTGTTTCTGCAGTAGACTGTGTTCCATAAAGGCTTTCTGCAACCACACCCCTTTAGCAAACTGGGATAGGCCTCAGCCTGCAGTGAACCTGAACAAGAACAAATAGTAAAAAAGAGAATTAAGGAACAGAAAAGGAATGAAAGAATGAATGAATGAATTAACAAATGAATGAATCAATCAATCAATCAATTAATGAATGAGTGGATGAATAGATGAAGGAATGAATGGATGGATGGATGAAATAATGGAATTGCAAGAAGGTAGTCAATGATTCTAGGGTTGCAAATATTCCAATGCATAAACTTGGTGTCATCATTACCACTGTGATATGGTACAGCATATTGAGAAAGGAAGCTTGATACGGAAGAGGCATTGAGACAAGGTATTTTTGATTGCAGAATATCTACTAAATTATATGATAACCGTATATCGAATTGCATTGCAGTTTGTATGAAAGTAGCAACTGCTGGTTTGCAACACGTGTTGTGAAACTGGAATATAGAATTTTGGTGATCAAGACTTCAAAATTACTGGTTGATTCATAGGTACTGACTATCAGCCAAACTAGTTTATAATGCAAACATTCCTGTTTGTTTTAGCTGAATAGTCTGAGACTTTTGAAGGGAAAATACGACCAAATACCAAAACATTTGGTATAATAGATATAAAAGGAAATGTGATAGGTAACTAGATTGCACAATAACTTTATATAGAATCCACCATCTTTGAAAAGGCTGGAGTATTTTAGATTTCACTTTTTTTCGTGACCTGCACGCACAAACGACAAAAAAAAACAAAAAACCCTGACATGCAGTATCAAAACTATCAAAAAGGGCAATTAAAAAGTGGGTTAGGATTTAATAAATTATTATTAAAACACATTCTATCGGGATTAAAATGACGTTAAGATTTTGACTGATTTGTCCTTGCTCTCGTTTGAGGTCTTTAAGTCCAGTTTTCAAAGACATTAATGATCACTCAGGCATCAGACCCAGAGGGGAGTAACACCAGTCCGAACCACACTGGAGTCAGCATGCTCACCTCAAAATGTCTCGAAAACGCCATGCAAGTCCGGCAGACAAACGTGAAACTTGCCAAACTACCTTTTCAAAGTGATATACAAGTATGTTTTTTATTATTAGGACTAATAATGGAAAATTAACATGAAAACACAGTATATACAGTATACTGTACTTATTAGTGTATAATCAACATAATTCAAGCTCTACACGCCATGTTTCGGAGAGTAGAAAACATAGTATTTGACAAGATTTGCGTGTGAAGTGTGTATATATCATCCAGAAAGCTGCCACATCCTGTGCTCTCGTTTTCTTTCTCTGAATGTTGTTCACACCGGTGTCAAAATCAGTGTCTCTCCAATTATTTACACCGGGCAGTCAAGAAACTGGACAGCAGCTGGTCAGCCCAGCTCCGGAGGTCGACAATTCATGACAAGACTTACGACGAAACAAAGAGGTGTATTATAAACTTGCTTTATGACTTCCACTTGGGCACAGGATGGACGGCGATGGAGTCATTTAACCACCATGCAACGACTGAGAAAATGGCACGACACCTCTCAGCAGTCAATTCAAATTATGGATTAGGATTCCTTGAAGCATGTTTCAGTTTAAAATAATGTGAAGTATGGAACAGCGTGATTGGGCCCTGCAGTTTTATTTTATTTTTATAACAGTTACAATCCACATGAGCACCTGGACTTGGGATTTCATGCTTTAATCACACAATTTTGGCATGTTTTTTCCTTGTAATGTTTTTATTTGTGTAAACTTTTATAGAGAGTATAGTTACCTGAGGCTTAATGTAGACTCCTATATTTTCTGGAGATCTCTTCAAGTTGTGTTAATAATTCATTGGAGCCTATAAATCAGACTGAGTGAGTTATGTGAGTGATTGTGTCTAATTTAATAATTTCTCATTTGTGCAGGACAGGCGGCAATGGACCTAACTAACGATAACCTCTGACACCAATAGTAAAACATCTCGGTAACTTTCCACACTTGATATCAGAGAATATTGTTATTAATTTTTGTTCAAATTCTACAATGAAATAATAATGGAAAATTGTTGTGTTGTGTTGAAAAATCGAAATTGCAAGGCTGCGCTAATTCATCAGTTCCATCCAGAATATAATTATGTAATTAATAAATTATACAATTAATATAAATAGATAGATAGATAGATAGATAGATAGATAGATAGATAGATAGATAGATAGATAATGTGTTCATCAAAACCAGCTCGTTTCAGACTGAAAGTGAGAACCATTGGTGTGCTTTATTCCTGTTTATTATTTTTTATATGTCGCCTTACATCTTGTACTGTTGCATTGTTACCACCCTGCTCATAACTGTTCTCACTTTCATATTCTCACATCTCCTACTGGGTGTCTCTTCTGGGACACACAGCCTTGTGTCCTCTTCCTTGTTCCGCGCATTGGTTCCTCATTTGACTGCATGCTGAGGTTATCTCTTCATCCCTCCATATTCAGATGATATGTTGCTGCTGCCTTCACCTCTAATTGTGTTCTTTGCCTTTTAGATTTTGCATTGCAGCTGTTGCATTTACACCTGCCATCAATTTTGACAAAGTTTTCCAACCTACGTTCTTTTTTTTTTTTTTTTCTATCACCTTTCTTCCTTAGAAAACTTTAATGTTGTCTTCACAACATTGACAATTATAACATCTCAAAGGTTCAAGGCCAATACTCTCTTCTTATACACTATAATAAAACAATCCACAGAACTTTCTTTGGTAGCACTTCTCCTTCAAACTCCACCGATTCTGTTTCACTTTCTCTTCTGGAAACCCCCCCCACATCATACATTTACCTATATTTACCTTATCATTTTCTCACTTCAAGGTTTTCTTTGTCTGGTCTTCGTTTGTACTGCCAGTGCACAGGTTGCATTCTCTTAACACTTTAGCAAACTTGATCTCGCCCCATTTTGAAACACGTGACTCTTCTACTATGTCCTCCTCGCTATCCTCACTCTCAGTTGCACGTGAACGACTTCCAACTTCCATCACTCTTTTCACCCCTCTCTTTCTTTGGTTTGGGAGTTTGCTGACTCCTATCCTGTTCATTCATATCTTCCATCCATCTCTTCCTCCTGTGAAGCTCCTCCAAAGCTTCTCTTCCACAGGTTCTTATTCCTCCTCAACTGTGTCTTCTCCTCACTGCCTCACTATCAGCAGGTCATAATAGGACAGACAGACAGACAGATATATGGACAGACAGATAGATCTTTTATTTATTTCTGAGGGAAATCGTGGTCACAGCAGCTTGCATCAAAAAAGGGCAGTTACAATCATAATAATATGATAAGAAATAGATACGCAATACGCAATATATCTGAGGGCTGCCTGAAAAAAGCCAATATACATTTACTTGAAGCTAGAAAAATATAGATGAATGAAAAACAAAGAACAAACTATAAACCTAAGATTTAAAAACAAATGTTTTGGGGCTATTACAATAACCTACTGATAGACAATGACTGTAAACTTTCAATGCAAAAAGAAAAAGAAAAGAAAACAATGCAATAAGCCAGAAATGAACAATAAATAAGAAGAAATGGCAACCACACTTACCGAAATCTCAACAGTGACCGTTGAGATTGTTGTCCACCGTTTGGAACGGCTCCGTCTCCGGAAGTGTATTTCCCACTCCATTGACGTTTTGGGATCCTGAAATAAAGCTATAAGCTTGGAACCAAGCAAGCAAACTACGAGATGAATCGTGACGATTAAAAAAAAAATGATTCGGGGTGAAAAAAAAACCCAATTGGAAAACGGGAAAAGGGCAAAGGTACGAGAGTGTACGTAATTAGTGGACGCGTAAAAGAACTACTCATCCCATAAACCATTGCGAGTGATTCCTTTCCAACGACTTCCGCGATAGTTTGGTAAAGGAAGGTTTAGCGCGCTTCTGCTTGAATTGAACCTTTGTCATTATTACCGTGTTTTTATTGTCAATGATAGTGTTGTAATAAGTTGTAGTAGTGTGGTGTAATCTTATATTGTGTTCGTTGAGTGGTAGCAGTAACCCACTAGCCGATAGTGACGTTCGCGGGTGCGGTAAACATTTCCATGGTAACAGCGAGCTCCACCAATCAGAGACGTCGCTGTTACCCTTAGGATTGGGGGTAGTGTAGTGTAGTACTTCTCTTTGACATCGGGAATAAAACATATTTTTCTTTAAACAAGGTTGATATCATACGGACTTGTGGCTTTTACAGGACCATATGCCATCGTTTCACAATCTCATAGCTCGTGGTAAGTCTACCTTGGATGGATACGACATTATGGATAATAATCAAAATGCTCGATTCAGGATGCCATGTTATTGTTCCGACGGCCCATTAACAATAAACCCCAATAGTTTAAAAAATGTATTGGACATGGGCGGCACCTTAACCTTTAACTTAACCATATCTAACATTATATCAAAACTTAACCATCTCTAACTCCATACCTGAACATAACCATATCTAACCTTATACCTAAACTTAACCATCTCTAACCGTATGCCTAAACGTATCCAAGTCTAAGCTCATACCTAAACGTGACCAAGTCTAAGCTCATACCTAAACGTGACCAAGTCTAAGCTTATACCTAAACTTAACCATCTCTAACCGTATGCCTAAACGTATCCAAGTCTAAGCTCATACCTAAACGTGACCAAGTCTAAGCTCATACCTAAACGTGACCAAGTCTAAGCTTATACCTAAACGAAACCATCTCTAACCGTATGCCTAAACGTATCCAAGTCTAAGCTCATACCTAAACGTGACCAAGTCTAAGCTTATACCTAAACTTTACCATCTCTAACCTTATACCTAATATTAAACATCTCTAACCATATACCTAAACATAACCATATCTAACCTTATACCTAAACGTAACCGTCTCTAACCTTATACCTAATCTTAACCATCTCTAACCATATATCTGAACATAACCATGTCTAACCTTATACCCAAACTTAACCATCTCTAACCTTATACCTAAACTTAAGCATCTCTACGTTATACCTAAACGTAACCATCTCTAACCTTATACCTAAACTTAACCATCTCTAACCTTATACCTAAACTTAAGCATCTCTATGTTATACCTAAAAGTAACCATCTCTAACCTTATACCTAAACTTAACCATCTCTAACCTTATACCTAAACTTAACCATCTCTAACCTTATACCTAAACTTAAGCATCTCTATGTTATACCTAAAAGTAACCATCTCTAATCGTATGCCTAAACTTTACCAAGTCTAAGCTTATACCTAAACGTAACCAAGTCTAACCTTATACCTAAACTTAACCATCTCTAACCATATATCTGAACATAACCATGTCCAACCTTATACCCAAACTTAACCATCTCTAACCTTATACCTAAACTTAAGCATCTCTACGTTATACCTAAACGTAACCATCTCTAACCGTATGCCTAAACTTTACCAAGTCTAAGCTTATACCTTAACGTAACCAAGTCTAACCTTATACCTAAACTTAACCATCTCTAACCTTATATCTAAACTTAACCATCTCTAAGCTTATGCCGAAACTTCACCATCTCTAACTTTATACATAAACTTAACCATCTCTAACCTTATACCTAAACTTAACCATCTCAACTTTATACCTAAACGTAACCTTCTCCAATCCGTCATTTTTCTGACTATTGGGGTTTCCGAACAATTTTGACTTCCGGAAAATCACTGTTGAGCTCTATTAACGAAGCAAACACCGAGTTCATAAGATATAAGATATTCAAGAGGTTTATTTGTCACATACATATACATACACATATACATACATACACATATATGCAGTGAAATGTCAATGCAACGCACCCGGTGTTTACACACAATATGTTCTAGACTGAACACAATAGCTACCTAAAAATGTATACTTTACTTACTGATTCCTAATACGTAATTTAGTAAGTCAAATGCTATAGAATAAAATAAAATACTTTATTTCTGAACATATGCGGTAAAAAAAAAAAAAAAAACCATGTGGGTTCTCCCCAGTGAGGTTAAAGAAAGACCCATAACGCAAGTGAGGCTCAAGATGGTGGGAACAAGAACAAGGTATGCACAGACAAAGAAAAGTTTCGTCACTTTCATTGCAGGAGTGATACACGCGACAGCCGAGCTCGAATTGAAAACAGAACGAATACAACGCGCGTGCAGCGCTACACGTTTGTGGCATCGTTTTCGACGTCCCTCGTGCCGAGCGGGACGGCGGCGTTGCCGGAGGCCGTGTTCCACATCTGGCGGGGAAGCGGTTGGGCGGTTGGGCGGTTGGGCGAGAAAGAACGTTACGCTCCGCGGTGTCGCGCACCCGTTATGGTCGCGTGGGCAGACGCCGCGATCTGGTTGGCTCGCGGCGCAGGTTCAGGTGTGGCTCCACCCTGCTGCGCCTCCATCCCAGGGCAGGGCCCGGACGGCCTTAAATAACAGGAGGAAGCGGACGCTCGCCCCTCAGCCTCGGAATACGAGACGCGCGTCCGTCTGCCGCTTTTCATCGCGTGAGTAGCGCAATATCTACGGTCTTCAAGTTGGTGTGTGGGGGGGGGCCTTGGCAGCGCGGGGCCGTTTCGTGCGAGCTTTTAGGACGCTGGTTGGGATGTTTGCGGAAGGTGACGCGAGGAACTGTTCATTTGCGCTGAGGCGTTTCAGCGCTGCCCCCGTTGGAACACACGGAGGAGTTTAGGAAGTTATATTTGGATTATTGAGGCGGCGGTTTTTCGGTTGCATCGGTGTGTTTCTGTGTGTGGTGGGGAAAGTTAGACGTGTTGACACGACGTAAGTCCATATGGTATCATTTACATTTCAGTTATGCAAAACAGCAACACCGGAGGGTGTGTGACGGACCTATCCAACCGACGGCCCGCGGGCCAAATGTGGCCAACGTATCAATGCAGATTGTTCGCTTGGCATTTAACTGTATTTAGATTCATTTCTAAAAAATGATCTTCAAATATATCCGTTTTTAAACTTTTTATTTTGGAATTGTTAGAATTAGAATAATATAAAGGAGGTTTGGCATTTTCCTTTTGTTTAGCAAGTGGGTTTAATTTATCAGACCCCTGGTCGTTAACGGGTTGAAGATGTTTCCCGATCAGAAATCTGTCTGACAACCCTGGTGTATGTTAACCAAACTACATTTACCCATTTAAGTACCATAGAGTTTGGTGGAATTGGTCCGAGATTATCAATCGGCGAACACTTCAACACTTGTACTGCAGAGGCAATCGCTGGTGCACGTTTGCCTCGAAGCCGATTTTTTTTTTTTTGTTAGTTCACGAATTTAATATGTGTGCGTGTGTGTGTGCAAATGAACTCGAGGCAACTTGTGTGTGTTAGTTTATGCCTCCATGTTTGTTCAGTGATGACAAATCTAGACACACAATCCAATTGTTTTTAGGATGAAAGTTATTGCTTAAAACGTTTGTTTAATCTACAGCAAGGGCACTAACCTACACCCAATATGTTAATTTTATATATTTATACCTTTTCATTGTTGTAAGTCTTGCTTCTTTAGTGGCATTGTGGATCGTTGGCTGTGTAGACATGTAAACACTTACGGTAACCACGAAACGTGACGATTTGGTGTATTTGACGCTTTCAAGGTCACACAGTATCGCATCTATTGTGCAAACAGTGACATGGTGGCCATACCTCCAGCATGGGAGTACTGCAGTCCCCAAGGGCACGAAAGCCTCTTGAGGTTAACCTGAAAAATAACCAATGCCTAGAACGAGGGTGACGTTCGACACGTCATTGAACTGTTAACTCCGCTAGGGGGCAGCACACCCCAGTTTGAGGAACCCTTGTTGTACTGCGCATAATGGCCACGAGCCTATTTTAATTTATTTTTTCAACATGCCTCTATTACACAGATATGTGACCTGTAGCTGTAGACACATTTACTGCAATTTGTGCTAGGACGTTATTGGGATAGCTCTCTGAAGTCAAGCTCTTTCTTGTTGCTTGTTTTCTTAGACATGGCATGATCCAGGGCGTATCCCTGCTTGTGGCAAGATTCCAGGCCCTCCTTCCTGATAAGTTTTTGGTGCCTCTCTTACGCACTCTGTACTAGAACAATATTTGATGGACAAGATAAATAGAAGGACATGCGGGTGCTGCAGGGAGGGAGGGAGGGAGGGAGGGGAGAGGATTTCTGAAAGTTGTTTTAGTACTTGTTCACTATTGGTAGTGGGCAATTCTGTTTTGTTCCACAGCCATATAAAATGTGTCCATGGTTGTGTAATAGTTCAGTAAGACCTTCAGTGTGTGTGCGTGCGTGTGTGATATTAATTGTTGGAATAGGCTAAGGAATCTTTCCACAAAACCCCAAGTTAATTTCTCACACTCCTGGGGTAATTTTAGAGAGAAAGTGTATTGCTGGGCTAACCATTTAGAACTATTATAAATGCATCACATATTCAAAACAGCCACGTGGAAGATCTTTTCATACCAGACATTCCGGACAGGCATTGAAGCTATCATTCCATTCATCGTGAAGTGATAATCTCAACCTGGTTGCCAGGGCTGTTACATTTGTCCTATACGGAGTCTGGTCTTCAACATCCTACAGCCTGCCATCAAGGAAAAGAATGGCCGTAATTTTACTAACTATGGATCCAACTTGCCTGAAAGAACAAATGAATAGATTGATTTTGCAGGAGATGTTTTAACCAGCCAATTTCACAATTGATTTGATTCTAATCTTGTGTTTTTGCAGATAGGGTGAGTAAGGAATGCATTTACTACCTCAAACAGTTTTCCACCTGTGGGAGTCTGCCCACACATAAGGGTTTAGGGAGGGTGACCGAGTCTTTCTGGCCGTGGTGCGCCAACATAGCAAGAGTTGTTATCGCCTTGAACAATAAGGTACGCTGGCCACAAGTTTCAATCACAATTGATAATGATGAATATTATAATAATAATCCTTTCGGGCACAGGAGGAATGGCGTTCCGCTGCTGACGAGCCCATGCGCCCTTCCCTTCTGCAAGACAGGCAAACATAAGAAATCTCCCTGCCTCGAGTTGGACCAATCAGCGCCGATTCATGGCAGCTTGGCGGCCGCGGGAAAGAGAACCATGCTGTTGTCTACAGCCAGTGCTTGACCACGCCCCTTTGTCCACCACACCGTCATATAAACTGGTCATGCCCGCAGGCGTGTAACAAATTATTCATTAAATGCTGGTAAGTGTTAAACACTCAATGAAGGATTTGTAGCATATTCATAACCACCTTTCACCACACCGGCATGTAATGCAATAAACATTACATTTACTGTTGCACTTGCTCCAGAGATATAAATGGTCATACAGATTCTTCGCTGCGGTTCAAATAATCAAGTTTGGTACTGACTTGACTTTGCATAGTGGCCCGTTTGAGCTTAACCTAGTCCTGACATGAACACATTCCATATTTAATTGAGGGTAGGGTGAGTATTTTTTCCCACCAGTTAATGAACTCATGACAACACCGGTGTTACTGGTAACACGGGCGCTAATTACAAATGGAGGGAGACAGGCTCTGATCTCTATAGCCTTGTGTCCTCTCCTCCCATGACAAGCAGACTGTGCTGCAACTCTGCTGCGCACACAAGCAGACACTTTCATTTTTGTAGCGTCAGACTAATGGTAACATGCGTAATTGAGTTTTGCTTGCAGGTCTATGACATACTGAACCTCTTTCTTACTTGTGGTGGGCCCTTCCTCCCAGTTTTCTTTCATAAGGTCTTGCACCCCCCAGGGTGTTGTGCTGAAGAGGCTTTCAAATGGGTAAAATCCTGTGGAGGCCTGGGGAGCCTCCTGCACCGCAAACAACAGAGGGTCCAACCACTTGTCCCCATTACGCCTATCATCCTGAACGAACTTACGAAGCATGTTCTTCATGCGTTCTATTGAACCACTCCACCAGGCCATCGGTCTGGGGGTGGTACACACTGGTCTGAATTGAGCGGACGCCCAACAGCCTGTAAAGCTCCCACAGTGTATGTGACATTAAGGGAGTGCCCTGGTCGGTCAGAATTTCCTTCGGAATCCCGACTCGGGAGGTGACCTTAAACAGCGCCCGCGACACACTTTGGGCCGTAATACTGTGTAGGGGCACTGCTTCGGGATTCAGACGGTTGCATAATCTACTAGGACAAGCAAAAAAAAAAAGATACCCGCGGGCACTGCGGTCAAATGGCCCGATAAGGTCCGTACCGAGTCTTTTGAACGCCGCATCGACTAGGGGAAGGGTCCTCAATGGCGCAGTTGGGGTAGCTGGAGGGTTTACTAATTGGCACACAGGACACAAGGCGCACCACCTATGCACATCTGCCCAATATAAGCGGGCCATTATCCGTTGCAGTGCTTTATCTTGCCTGAGGTCACCGGCCATCGGGTTATGGTGAGCCGCCGAAAAGCGTTTCCCGGCACCTTTTTGGAACCAACAATTGGGTTATTTCCTCTCCTGATTGTCACGGCTCACTCAATATAACCTGTCCCTAATCACTGAAATAATACGGGTGAGTAAGCGTGGCATCTAGGCGTACCAATACGCCATTGATTTTAACTAGCCCCTTAAAGGCCCTACGTAGGGCCTCGTCCCGCGACTGCTTCAGTGGAAATTCATCCAGGGAGACGGTTAATGGGGGGTATTCCTCTGCTCCCACCCCCCCAACAACCACTAACGACCCCTCCGCATCACCGTGCGCCACATAGCACTGACATTTCCCTACAGACTGTAAGCGCACTCCCCCAGTCTCGGTCAGTCGGGTCGAACCAGACGTTGCTGGACCATCATCTCTGAGTACAGCCGGAGTCCAGCAAAGCCCAATGTCTACCCCCTTGTACTCTTACTGGTACGTTGTAGGTCCCTTCCTGACCAGGGGAAGGGGTCTGGCAGACCAGCGACCCGAACCACCTGCCTGACCCTTCATCCGGCGGCAGTCCCACCGGATGTGATAGGGTCGCCCGCAGCGGCAGCATCCCTGCCCAGGCATTTGAGCAGCTGTCTGTGGGCCTGCTGCGGCTCTTCCCTGGGACGTTACGGGAAGGAGAGAAGGTGTCCTGCGGTGCTACAGGACCCGGCTGGTATGTGTCCCCACCCCCCCCCTTCTGGGCCGCCGGAGGGGTGACCGGGCAGAAGGGGAGGAGGGTGTCCCGCAGCACCCCGCCCCCAACAGTGTTGCTGAGCCGTCCTGCAAGCCTTGGGCACCGCGGGGACCTCGAGCTGTTGTGTTGGCTGGAGAAGGCGTGGCTGGACTTGGCTGTTGCGGGGGCTGCTTTGAGGGGTGGCCTGGCTGCCGGGCTGCTGGATGATCCCGGCGATGGCTGCTGGGCGGAGAAGCTAGCTGCCAGCGGTTACTGGTGGTGGTTGCTGCGCCTGCTTCTCCCCTGGTCCTCCGCTGGCACCCCTGTGTGCTGCTGCTGCTAGTCGGGAGAGAGCTGGTGCTGGCCCCCCCCATTGAACTGCTGCTGGCTCCAGGACGTCTTCGGACAGCCCTTCTGTGTCCCTTCCCCGTGCCGAAGAGTCCCTGTTCAGGTGCCAGTTTCGCCACCACATGCCACCAAGTGGGCGGTTTTGAACACCAGTTTATTGTAGAGAGTGTGGCTAGCTGTAATTGGCCCAGGAACAGATAGAACATGTCATGACAAGGGCTCCTATCCTGAGGATGTGTGAGAATGGGGGTTTTAACCTGTTGCTCGTTAGCCCAGCCAATCCCAATCACCTTGATCCAGGTCAGGTGTAGCTGCTCACCAAACCATCCCCACACTACATGGGGTTCCAATGAAAAGGCTTGATCCATTTGGTCCGTTTGAAGAGTCTTTGCTCGCTGAAGTTGAAACTAGGGTCACCTTGATGCCCTCTTGTCCTTTCAGCTGCAAAGTCAAAACAATGTAAGACTACTTGACATGCCATGCCTCCGAGTGGAGTGGCATGGAGCACTTCTGTCGTGTCCAGTGGCTTTGCATTTGTTCACTGTGGTGGACCAAGGGGCGTGGTTAAGCCGTGGCTGCAGATGGCAGCATGGCTTCCTTTCCCGTGGCCACCCAGCTGCCCGAGATGGCTGAATCAATTGGTCCGACCGGGGGCGTGGAGCTTTTTTCTTTAAACCTGTGCTGTCACCGTGCTGGGCATACAACAGAGTATTTGTATGCTATTTCATCTAGGACAGTTAGTCTGCAACTGGAGTTCAAGTTCTCAACCTGCAATGTAACTCTTTATTCATTCTGAAATCGTCAAGAACTGCTGCAATAACTCTGTCCTGTGGACGACCTGTACAATGACGAGAGCAGTTTTTTGTTGTACAGAACTGCCATCAATCAGCCTCTTTGAACTATTTTACCATGTTTGGGTCTATAAACAACTAATCATTACTTTAAGATGGGGAGAATCACCACGGGTGAGACAAATAAACATTGAACCGAAGAACAGCATGTACATGGAAAGACACAAACATAGAAAAAAAACAAGTACACAGAAAAACAAACATCGGACAACATATATCGAAAAAACAGAGTTAATGAAGTCCAGAGAAAACTGGAACAGTAATTGGGCACGTGGCCTACTCATGTCATGGTTATGGCAGGGAATGAGGAAGAAAAGGAGCAGGATAACTGGGAGGGTGTTGGGTTCTGTGTCCACCTGTGAATGTACAGGACTTACCCTAATTGGTTCTGCTGTATAAGGTCGATATTACATTGTGGCACCTCCAAGCAGTGGAAAAGCCAGAGAAGCCGGAAGCCCGGCCCCGATGAGCATAACCCAGTCGCAGGAAGTGCGAGGAGATCCCATACCCCTGAGGCGCGCACATACAAACCCATGAGTAGGCACAAGACTCAGCCGTAGGCGCAGAACCCAGGCCGCGGCGCCAGACACTGACGGCTGGCCTGGCGCCAGGTCCCGCACCAACAGGCCGGCACCCCGCCCGAACCACAGGTGAGCCGGTGGGACCCCCCATGCTCACCCGAGCGAGGCCCGCCCCACCACAGCCGACCAGACGCCCCATTAGGCCGCGAGCCCCGAACGCCCGTCCACATAGCCGAGTGTGCTCAGCGCAGGGCACCAGGACATTAGCTTTTAGTTACCTTTTTGTTCAGTTTGTATAATCAAATTCTCGCCATGTCTGCAACCCACGGCAAGAAAGACTCTCCCTCCCTAAGCCTGTGGGCAGAGATTCACATTTTGGGATTTCCTCTGGAAGTTGCGTTGTCTTTTGGCACAACATATTCCCATTGTTGGCTTTATTTTTTTGTATTATTTCCTGATTTGGAGTGAGCGCTTATTGTTGTACATTTCCTTATTTTTGTGTTTCTGATTTTTGAACTGTGCTTGTCCTTAAGAGTTATATTTTTCAAAAGCTTCCCGGGATAATATGTCAACGGTTTGAAAAGATTTATTAGTTACAGTTTGGGGCTCTAGTTTGTTTTTGCATATTGTATCATGGTTGTCATCGCTTGATGTATTTGGAATGGAAACGGATCCTCCGGATGTGGCTATATACCTCAGAAAACCAGAGACAAGTTGACCAAGTTTGTAATTTTCCTGACTGGACTGGATTGGAATGTGGGTTATTGTTTTCTGCCCTTTTGAGACTATTACTGCGCCGTCGCTGTCGCTGACAGTCATTTTTTTCTGTCTCAGAGCATTTTAATGATGTCTGCAGATAAAATTACAGCATGTTAGATACTGTGTAAACTCTTTAACTTTTTATGATCAGAAAATTAAGTATTCAGAAAATTAAAGCTCTCACAAATGTGTAGATTACCTTTTCTGTGCTAAACTACCAACTCTAAAGTTGGCTAATGGATATTTTTCCCTCCTTGCAGGCATTGTCTAGATCTATAACTTTGGAATGTTTCAGAGATCTGAGACTTATCAAGCACCATAGTGTGACATGCTGATGAAAATTCTGTAGAATGCTTGCCAATCTTTGTGAGAACTGTTTTACTAACCCTCGTTAATTTAACACCCCTCAGCAATTTGCTATATAATACATGGTGTAATTGTAATTTTGTATTAGGACTTTAAATTTAGTTAAATATCTTGACAGCCATGTCCCTTACCATTTGTGGACAGAGGAATAGAGAAGTTCAGCGGACTCCTGGCGCTGAACTCATGGCTTTTGACAACCTGCATTTCAAAAGTGCTGAGTTTTGTTGATAACTTTAATCTATTCTGGGGGCGCAAAAATCTTTTCAGACCTGATGGCCTTTGTTCAAACACTATTCCCTTCATCACCCATCTGCCCCCAGCCCTAATGCACTGCAGTCTGCTCCATCGCAGTATCAGCAGCTCAAGGCCACCTACCCCAACTTGTCTTCAGGTTATCTACAACAAAAGCCTAATTTCCACGATCATTCTGCGCCGATTAGCCTGCTTGTTCTCGGTTATGGTTTGTATCTAGAAGAAAAACTAAAGTGATGACAACATATTACGCCTGCGTATGCGACAGTTGTTATCATTCCTGCAGATATAAGGTCTTGGCCACGCACTCTTTCCCAGTGGAGGATTTTGATTTGTTGGATTTGCTGCCCTGTTCTTTTATGTACGTAAACAGCCATTCCAGCTACGTAGCGAGTATCATTTAGCAACAGCTATCCACTGTCTGTTTGACGTATGAAACATTCTACCATTTGGGGGGGGGGGGTTATTTATTTTCAATATTCACAGCATGACTGGGGGGGAGGGGGGTAGTACGAAGTGAGTACTTTAACAATGGCGCTGTTGGATGTAAACATAAGCTCCAGTCCTCCAGCTCATCCACACCACTCTTTTTTTAATTTTTTTTTTTTTCCTGCCTTTCCCCCCAACCTTCTCCCACTGGCACTCATCTGGGAGTAACCTGATGGCCTTTGTCCAAACACATTGGGGTTCCAGCACCGTGCATAACAGAACTTTCCACCCAGAATTCTCTGAATTAGCATCTCTTATCACCAGATATTGAATGCTGATCTAAACATCCACATGAACAACAGGGCTGATCCTTAGGTCATGGAAGTCATGAACCTACTGGACAGTTTGGAAGGAACACATGTCACTGAGGCTACACATGACCATGGTAACAAACTTGACCTGTTTGTCATGAGAGGGTTAAACATTAACAACATTACAGTGTTTTAATATCAATGTTTATGACAACTTTTGTATATTACTTTATGCTGATTTGATTGTAACAAGGAACATGAAACAAACTGAGTCAAAAACTGACGCAAACAGCAGAAATGAAGTTCTCAGAGCTTGTAAAGGAACTGGGCTCTTGTCATCTAAACAGCTCAGTACAGCAAATGGTTGATGCTTTCAACAATTGGATTAATTCACTGAACAAAGTAGCCCCACTCTAGGTCAAAATGAGGTTGAGTGGTAAACCATCACCATGGATAAATAGCTCTGTCTGGAGGTTCAATAGATCATTTTAAAGCTGCTCAAAGTAAATGGAGAAAATCTGGACTTGGGGTCCATCATAGCATTGATAAAGAATCCTTATGTGTATATAACAATGCTGTATGTGCAGCAAGAAAATACTAATTTTCAAAGATTATTACAGCGAGTGGGAGTAACCCTAGAATACTCTTCACCACCATTGACCAACTGCTTAATCCTGACCCTGTTCTAAGCAGCCCTGTTGACAAACATCCATCATAAAACGTGTATTTTGCTACATTCTTTAAAAGCAAAACGACAGCTATCAGAGCGAGTATTGCTTACGTACGCTGCTGGAAACTCGAATAGTCAACCCCATAAAAGGAAAGCATCCATGAGAACCTTTAGTACTATTTCTATTGCAGATCTCTGGAGGGTCATAATAGATTTAATCTTCCAACTGCTCTCTTGATCATGTCCCTACTGTATTTTTTTTAAAGGTTTTCAATAGTGGATTATAATAAAAATATAAATTTCAGTGACGTTTCAGAGCCAGAAACTGCTCTCATCAAAATAGTCAGTGATTTTAGACTTAGCACCGATATCAATAAGGTTTTAGTTTTGGTTCTTTTGACTTGAGTGCAGCATTTGACACCATTGATCACAATATTCTCATAAATCATCTGGAGAACTGGGTTGGTCTGTCTGGATGTGTACTGAACTGGTTCAGAAGTTATATTACAGGAAAATGATATGACTTCTGGTGTTGCACAAGGGAGTTGCCTTGGGCCCTTGCTTTTCTCACTTTACATGCTTGTCATGTCAATCTCCATAACTATGCTGATGATACACAACTGTGTATTTCTGTGGAGGCAAATCTTGCAGATGCTGAATGTGCCCTCATTACCTGTCTACTTTCTATAAATGACTGGATGAGTGAAGATTTCCTAAAACTAAATGAAGATAAGACAAATCCTTTTGGTTGGCGCAAGACTTGACAAGCAGAAGTCAAATCAGAAGTAAGTCTGGGTATTATTCACAATTCTGATTTAAGTTTTTAACTCCTTGTGGGGGTCCCCGCCCACAGGTAAGGGTTTAGGTAGGGAGACAGTCTTTCTGGCCGTGGTGTGCCAACATGGCGAGAGTTTTATTGTCCATTTCAATATACTGCATGCAGGCCACGATTATACAGTATATCAACTGAGGATTATTATTATTATTATTATTATTATTGTTATTAAAATGCGGATATTAATGATCCTGGGCACAGGAGGAAAGGCATTCTGCTGCTGGGCTGCTCACGAGCCTGTGCGGTGATTCCCTCTGTAACACAGACAAACATTAAGAAAACTCCTTGCCTCGAGTCAGACCAATCAGCGTCCCTTCTAGGCAGCTTGTTGGCCGTGGGAAAGGGAACCATGCTGTTGTCTGCAGCCGGTGCTTGACCAGAAAGGGACCAGACAAGCATTCTTTCATCTTTGAAACATCGCCAAAGTACGTTCCTGATTGCATTAAATAATAAACAAAAAAAATATAGACCTGTTGTTTACCTGAGTATGTCAGCTGTGTATTATTATTATTATTATTATTATTATTATAATTATTGTTACAACGGTGACAAGGTGTTGCTTGTCTCTCTGCCCATAATTACTTTTCAGATTTCGCTGTCAATTATAGGAACGAAAGGTATTGTCTTGTCTGGCATATTTCGCTATCCGGGGGGTGGGAAGAATACTGAAAAGCTGCTGCCACCAGCAGCATGATGGTGTTCTGGTCACCACCACTATGCCCCCTCCCCTCAGTTCCACTCCTCTGATGTGAAGAACTAGCCTGGTCAGATCTCACATCAATTGGGTAACAATTACATGTTCATCTGTGAACCACTTTCAATTGATGAATCACAATAAAACTGTAAAAGGCTAATAAATCAACCAAGCAGGATCACCACTACTTTTGGTTCGCTTTATCAATGTCCAATATTGGCAAACCTCTTGAATACAAAAAAAAATAACTGGGGAAAAAACTCTCAAATGCAATGCTAGTGTTTATTACAATAAGGGTTTTTGTGTGGATGGGTTCATGGTTAAGGGTTCATTTAAAATAAGTATTTCATACCTCCACAAGGTCTGATCAGGCTGTGACATTGAAAATGGAAGGCACTCTGGGAAACTCAGTTCAACTTGATCGTAGTAACTAATGTGGCAATGTCCATGAAATCTAAAAATGGGATTGCTTTTTCAGACACCCATCCCTTTTCCCAGGAAAAAAAAAAAAATGGGAGCGAGTGATCGTGATCCCTATGTTATGTCTGTTCCTTAAATGGTCGGGTGTGGCACTGAGGTTAGAGTGAGCAATTCCCCACTGATCAGAGAAGGGGAGAATAGTTTTACAACATATGGGATTTTGAGCATTTTTTTTAATCATTCGCTGTTGTAGCAATCACGGTCTGCCTTCAGATTTTGATGGCTAACAATTTATGGACTCTATAACTTGTATTCTTTCCAATTAATTTGTTGGCAAAAACAATTTGCTATCTGTTGGATAACTTTTATTATTATTTTTTTTTTTTTGCAGTAGATTAGATTCGTATGTTTGTTCTTTGGCTTGTGGTCTGCAATTTGTACCCTAAATATCCCACACGGTATGAAAGTCAGTTTCATTTGAGTATGTTTTGTTTATTTGTCACATTATGTAAAAACATGCTAAATGGTAGTCTTGGCCATCATCTAGCTACATTCAGACACAATTGAGGTTTTGTTTTTTTTATCAATATGAGAAACTACACCCTTTGGTTTCTGTAATCGTGATAAAGCTCGCTTTCCTTGTTGGGTGTTGGCGAGGCTGGTGGTGGCGTAACAATGGCCCCTTCATGATAACAAAGTCGCCACTGATTTCTCGCCCGCCACTTGTGAATAATATTATCAGCCCGCCTCTGTGTGAAACCCACCAGGCAACGCCAGCGTTATTTGTGATTTTTTATTTTATTTTATTTTATTATTATTATAATAATTATTATTATTAATGAATTGGGTGTATGAGTGGGTGTAAAGGCGGGGGGGGGGGGGGTTAACCCCTGGGTGTAGGGCAGTGGTCATAAAATATCCAGTCACCTGTGATATTTATTACGGCTTTTCACAGCGTAGGTTGAAGAGGCCTTCCCTCCTTTCTCGCACACAGTGCCTTCTTGCTCTGTCGCTTAACCTTTTTCCGCTGCACGCTCTCTCTCTTTCTGTGAGCTAGTTATTCATCCACTGTGTGAGTCAGGGAGGGCGGAGACTTGGAGGAGTGCTGTACCAGTCACACTCTGTCAGTTCTCTTTCTCACTCCTTTTCCCTCGTCTGTCTCTGTCGCTGCTTTTCTCCCCTGTCATGTGCTGCTGCTGCTGCTCCTCTGGCCTGTCTGCACTGTAGTTTTTTAAGAGCCTTGTCCTGCTGTGAAACTGAACACGCGCCGGAAGCCGCTGACATTTGATGCTACAAGGTAAGTAGCTTAATGTATAGAAGCGGGGGATGTTTCTGGCTTGTTGTCAAGCCTCTCGTTTCTAACTGACTGTGTGCAGGTTTCAACTTCTGAGGGAAAGTTTCTGTGTTTCTTCTCAACCACTGGCGGTGTTGGTGACAGAATCCCTGTCAGTTCTGCTATAAAACAGATGGTTTCGGGTGTGTTTGTCTCATGGGATTCTGGCGTTTCTCTCCCACTAAAGTTACATTTTTTCTTCTCATCTTTATTGTCTACTGTTCTGGTTTGTTCATCATTAACTTCACGAGTCTTTGTCCATCCTTGTGATTCATTGACAGGGCTCGTCTAGCACCCCCCCCCCCGCCCCCCCCCCCCCCCCGCCCTTTCCACTGTACGGTTCCTCATTTAGTGTTCATCTGGTCGTCATGGCTGCCCACAGTTGTACGGATATGGGCGGCCCCGGAAAGTGTACAAAAGGTGTTGGTTGAGTTGAGGCATTGTGCCTCCAGTATTGCCCCAATTAGCAAGTCAACTTTTTAGCTTGTGCTAATAAGAAAAGAGTCAGCACAAGTTGAGCAAATGCTCAGAGCGTCACCTTGACTGTTTGGGGTTTTAACGGGGGACTGACAGTTTTATCATGGAGGGTTGGAGTTGTCATGTGTCCACGGCAGTATTGTGACATTCTTTGTCACAAAATTGAACATGGTGCAATGACTCTCTTGAAAATAACCTTTTTTTTTTTTTTTTCCCTTTAAATGTGCAGCTCCATATATTCCACTCGTAAGATACCATTTTAGAAATGCTAACTTTGCAGTAACTTTGAAATATTGTTTTGTAGTGGAAACTTTCAATATTTTATAGTCTTACTAATAAATGACAGTCTTTTATTCCATGGAGATTGCCTGTTGATGATAGCGAGATAAAGGACCATGCATTGATGTTTGAGGTGAGCTGTCTTCTTGTACTAAAATGTCATGAGGCCTCTGGTGTCACTAAACTAGGACTGAAAGTGCTGGCTCTCCACTCACACTGATCCTTGGTGCCTTGGGATATGGAACACTTTATTTCTCTTGATAGGCTTGTCTTTGTCACAAGACTCACCCCTGACTCGCACTTCCCCTTTTAGTATTGCACAATTTAAGGCAAAATGAAACTAGAACGAATTCATGAGCCTTTTTAAAATTTATTTATTTATTTGTCATTAATTAGATTGTCTTTATGGCTTGGAGTGTGTTTTCTATCCCAAACAGGGCTTTTTAGAATTTGAAATTAACGATTTGGAAAATTGATTTTGGTTCCTGCCCTGTTATATCACCAGATGGAAAATGAATTTAATCGCTTGACCATCTGTCTTAATCTTTAGTACTTTGCATCAGAACAAGATGGACATTGATATCAGACTCTGCACTTTGATGTGTGTTGTAACCACAGACATGATGGTGAAATATGAGGCGTACCTGCCCTCTCACCCCATCTTCCAAATGACCCACAGCTTTTCTGAAGTGCCTTCTGTTTGGACCGTCATGGAAACGACTCCTCTTTTTGCAAGTGTATTGGTGAATCACTGATGTCTGCAGATGCAAACTGATACTGTAGGCGTGGTGGATGCCCACTCCAGTGATGACGCAACCCTGAGGTATGCTCCTGGTTGGGCTGGAGGCAGGACCGCTGCACAGGCGGACCTCTGCAAGTACAATCCACTCTGTGGTATAAACCATCCAGTGTGTGTAGGAGTGCCTTAGGCCCAGAGTTGTACTTCAAAAATCTTTTTAGTAAGCATAATCCAAGGTTGAAACTGAACATGAAATTTGCAGCACGTTACGTGTTTAACACCTAAGTAACTGAATTACATGCTGAAACATGTTCAGGTCATGTGACACAAACTAGACCATTTACTGCACAATTGAACAATTAACATAACTCTATTGCTTCTTCTGATTTTCCTCGGTTCCCTAGGAAACAAATGTTGTGTTTCTAAAATTATACAGCAATTGATAATAACATTGTTTTGTAACCAGATCATTGGCGCTTAGAAGGTCAGATCAGACAAAAGATGGTTAAATGAGTTGCAAATGACACTTGTTTTCTTTTTACTCTTGCCCCTTCTCAGCACATACCTCTATTCTACTTCCCCACCCTCCAGGAAGCAGTAACTTTAGATTATGTTGGTTAAGGAGGGTTTGGAAACATTTGGACTTTAGATTGATACATGGATGTGTATGTCTTTCTTTTTTTCCCTCCCCAGAGTGCAAACACCTTGGCTATGTGAGACTCCAGCGTACATAGAATCGGGCCCTTTGTACACATCCCTGAACACTGATTATGTATATGTGCAATGTTTGTAGTTGAGATAGAATGTATACTAGCATTTGTGACGTGTGTGTGTGTGTGTGTGTGTGTGTGTGTGTGTGTGTGTGTGTGTGTGTGTGCTGAATAAAATTGATTTTTCCAAAAGGATTAGTGGACTTGGAGTACTCATGTATATTTTCTATTCACCTGCTATTTTACAATTTTACCAAAATGTGAATGCTTGCCTTGAACTTTGTTTTAGACTTTTGGCCAAACTTATTAAGCTATTTCCAGACATCTGTGTTGGTTCAGATAACTGATGAGGATTACCATTATTTTTGTGGTATTACTTGCAAAGATCAATTGATTATGTAAAATATTTAGTCACGCATTTTGAGCTGAGAAGCCTTCCTAGGACATGAACTAAAAGAAATTAAGCACTAATCTGCCTTCTTGCATCATGTCAGTGTTGATGGAGAACATGTATGTTTTGGTGTGGGGCTGAATTTTGTTTTGGCTCCCATAAGCGGCCTTCCTGAGCTGAGGCGTTGGAGGGGCAGATGATCTCCAACGGAGAATCCAGAATTCCCTTCCACTTCCCTGAGACACACTCCTCCAGTGTCAGACCATATCTGATGTGTTGCTGGAAGCAGGGCTACAGGGCTATGGCTAAAACGATGATCACAATTATTTTGTGATCACAACCTCCATTGTGGGGAACACAATTATTTTATTGCACTTTGTAAATCAACAGAAAACTGCCTTGACAATAATGTATTTTATAAACCTGTAAATAAATTCAAATGTACACATTTTTGAATCAAAGTAGGCCTTTCTTTACATGAATTCAGTCTTCTTAAGGGGGGAGAGATAGATGGAGATGTGTGTATGTGTATATATATATTTTCTTTTTACTGGAAGAGGCACCAAATAAAAATAATTCCAATAATAACAAGAACAGTTACATTACACCTGCAGAAAATAAACTGCCTACGGATTAATCAATTTGCCACACATGGATAATGACAATCAGATGAAAAACAAGGGGAAATTGCACTCAAAACTGCAAAGCTTTAGAGGGGTGTTTGCGCTGCGATATCATTAGCGCAATATATTTTGTGAATCGGACGCTGAGACGGCACAGATAGCGAAAAATTGGGGGGAAAAAATCATCCCCGGCCACGATCAATTAATTGCGGATGCCAATGTCGACATTGAGATTAATATACCATTAATTGTGCAGCCCTAGGCTGGAGCTGAAAAGCATCCTGGGATTTTGTATGGCGTGTTTGTTTGGCCAGGGTTGAGCTTCCGTACCGTCTGTTATTACCAGTAATTGCATTACACTGTTGCTGAATCAGGGAACAGCAGAAAACCTAAGTCAAATACATTCACTGATCTTGGAAGCCAGTGGTTGTTCAGGAATACAGCATCTTAAATTGTTTATGTAATATGTAACATGCTGCTTGTCGCATGACTAGATGCTGAATACTGCTGAACTGTATGATTTTTCATCAAGAAAGTTCATCCTTTAAAGTGAATAGGTTTTTCTTCCTGATGTCACACTGTTTAGGTTTAGTGGAAAATAGTGGGAACTATATTTTGCTAGGGGGTGTATGTATGTGTATATATATATATATATATATATATATATATATACATACATACTGAATGTGTATATATAAACATTAAGTCATAATAGTTGGTAAATGGCTTATCATTTCCTTATCAGCTTTCATGAAAAATACTGCAAAGTCAATTAAAAGGCATAGCACACCAGAGCAGCCAGCACCAAACTTCAGAGAGTCAGCTTGGCTTTGTCAAATGGCAACTCATATTTTGAGCAAAGTAGCTTTCCTGTGCATGGGGGGGATTCCTCAAGCTACGTGCAAGATATTTCTGCAGATATTTCTTGGACTGGACAACAAAGATCTAATTGGCATGGTCTTTCAATAGACCTTAATGTAAAAGGATGATGGGTTTTCTAAGTCAGCCCTCAGCCACTAAAGGGAAACAGCAAGCCTATAGACCTGCAATTCTATTATAAGGGGAGCGGCCACACCCCTACTTCAAACGTGTCGAGTGGGACTGGTGTTAAAGTGTTAATCTCACAAGTGTACAAGAGAAGAACGAAGAATGAACTTTAATGAACTAGACTGTCCATATCTTGGAATTGAATTTCTTTGAATGTGAATCCCCTTTAAATGTCTATATTTAAACATTTAATCATTGGACTGAAGGGAAAGTTTCTGTCTGAATGAAACTATCAGTAAGTTTATTATTTTGGTTCTTCACAGGTAATTGGAGACACCCGACGGCCAAAATGTTCCAGGAGATTTGCTCACACGCTATGGATATCTACGACTACCTCGTGGCAGGGATCGGTCAGTGTCATATGGACTCTCAATCCTAAATTAAAACTATCAAATGACTGGTGGAGCATTTGTTTTTAATGTTTCTGTGGAATGTTTTTGTTTTTTTTATTTCCTCCAGACCCACGACTGAAGAGTTATCCCCTAATGCAAAGTCCCCTCCCTATGACGGTCATATTGCTGTGCTACCTCTTCTTCGTACTGTATCTCGGGCCTTGCATAATGGCAAATCGTGAGCCCTTTAAGCTGAAAGAAGCCATGATCATCTACAACTTTGCCCTTGTGGGGTTGTCCACGTATATCGTTTACGAGGTATGAAGCCAGGATGCTGTGTTGTGACTGTTCAAATTCTTTACCGTCACCTGGGGGGGAGATTTGGTTGCAGTCATGGCAGAGAACACAACACAGCTAACACATTGAAGATGTGGTACCAACGAAAACAGTATTGATTGACCAGATTATGTATTTTAATGGATTCATACAAAAGTTATCGTTTTTATTTTGGAATCTACGTTTGCCAACTTGAACCGACTGTCTTACTTTTCTTTTTTTACTTTAAGTTCTTGATGTCTGGCTGGGTCACCACATATACTTGGCAATGTGATGCAATTGATACATCCGACAGTCCTGAAGCACTTAGAGTAAGTTTTGTTTTTCATATTGTCTTCTTTGAGCTCTCATTATGCCCAACAATTCACTTGTTTGAAGGTTTGTGGAGTTGTTCACAAGTTCCTATGCTCTTTTCCAGATGGTGCAAGTGGCGTGGCTGTTCTGGTTCTCCAAAATTATTGAACTCATGGACACGGTGTGGCTTTTGCTTATTCTCAACTGGCATCTCGGGTACCAACTTTGGTTGATTTAGCTCAAAACAAACTAGATTAATTTGAAAACATGCTTTTCCTGTCTCCAGATCTTCTTTGTGTTGAGGAAGAAAGAGGGTCAGATCACGTTTCTCCACATCTTTCACCACTCCATTATGCCCTGGACTTGGTGGTGGGGAGTTGGATATGCTCCAGGCAAGTCATGGGTTTACATAGTCTAAATGTTTGATATATGTTTAAGTTCAAGGTTGTTGTTTTTTTATATAAATGTTATGCTGACGTGTAGTGGATTCCCACAGGTGGGATGGGATCTTTCCATGCCATGGTGAACTCTACCGTCCACATCATCATGTACTTTTACTACGGGCTCTCTGCTGCTGGGCCACGCTTCCAGAAGTTCCTTTGGTGGAAAAAATACATGACCGCCATTCAGCTGGTATGTTCAGTATTCCCAGCCTTGTCTGTGTACATCTAAATCATCAAAGCTCTTTGTGCCCTTGTCTTCTGTTGTTGACAACGTTTTCTGCTCTACAGATTCAGTTTGTCCTGGTCTCCCTCCATGCCACCCAGTATTACTTCATGGACAGCTGTGACTACCAGTTCCCTATGGTCCTCCACCTCATTTGGATATATGGAACCTTCTTCTTTGTTCTCTTCTCCAACTTCTGGGTCCAGGCTTACATCAAGGGTAAGCGGCTGCCAAAGGGGGACTTCAAGCAAAGCCTGAACGGCACATCAAGCTACACCAATGGAAAGCACCGTGAAAATGGCACCACCAATGGAGTCGGCATTGGCACCAAAAATGGCTCCGCCCACCATGAAAACGGCAGCTCCCATGTTGGCAAAATGAAAAAGGCCTAGGATCTCTGGAAGAAACACCCAAGATGTATGACAATGTGAGCCAGCGCAAACCACCATGGATTCCAAAGAATATTTTGGCTGTGTCTTATCCAGGTTTTTAATTTTGTATACATCATATGATCGTATACATATGATTTCCAGAGTTGGGGAGATTCCCATGTTTGTTTCGTTTAGTTTGTGTCTTTTAATTGGGAATCCTTCTATGGAGCACGATATATGAAGAGAAGATTTCTTTTTTCTTTTTCTTTTACCTAATGTTATCTTCACTGACGTTGCCAACAACCTCACAGTTCAGTCTCGCCACAGTCACATTACAGATGTAAATATGCAGCCTCTTTGTCTTGCTACTCACTTGACCTGCTTATCCCTTTCACCCATTGTGGACGGATGACTGTAGAGTTTATCAAACTTGAAAATGCCTTTTTGTAAATAGATTCATGACAAAAAAAACAAAACAACTAATGGTATTGGTATGCTTTATACCATCTAAATTTTGTTACATCGTCTATTTAAATTCCAATAAATTCAATTTTAAAGAACTTTGGAGTTATATGCCGAAGTTATTTGTCAGAATGTGACACAGTGAATGGTTAACCATAGACATGAATTACTACATTTGGGTTAAAAATTTGAATTGAACTAACTGCGGTCTAAAATAATTCCTTCAGTGAAAGTTTTTCCTCTCAATGGCAGTCAATCTAGTACTCTGGAGTTCTCCATTCAAACTAAAAACGTGTATTTGCCATGCTCGACTTTTGTCTCAGCGATCTCAAGTATGTGGCGCATGAAGGAGGTAAACAAGAGGCCTATTCTGCATTGTTTGAGGAGATGCATTGGAAGAGTTGCAGAGCAAGCGCTATTAGAACACCACCCATCCCACACAGCTGGGGGTGGGGGCGGGGTCATCAGGGCCGGTCTTTGTTGAAAAGAGAAAATAGGGGTATTTGGTGTCACAATAGTTTGACTCAGTGCTGTGAAACATTCTTGTACTGACACTAGAGTTCAGCAAAGGTCCCGAATCCCGAGAACATGAATGAGTTACATTTTAGATTTGAGGAAAAATTTATTAATTGAAGGGGAAAGTATATAATTTAAGAATATCTGCTGGAGTTGTTTAAAAGTCCTTGTGAATCTGCATTACTTTTAAGACCTATTAAATTGCCTGTAAGGGAAGTTCTTTTTCATAAATCCTTATTTTGTCACTTTTTAATTTAATAATGTCAATGTTTGTCTCAAATACACTTAGAAAGCTTCAAAACCGTTCATGTTTTGAATCACTTTTGTTAACAGAAGAATCACTTTAAAGATGGAGTTAACCTAGGAGGTTACAATTATGAATAAGGCTATAATGTTTATTTTCAGTTTTACAATTATGCAATTTAATGAGCAATCAAGAATTAAAATACATACAATATGAAAACATTCCTCAGGCATCCATTCAGAGTGCATCAAATGGCTACAGATCTACGGTATGCTACTTCAAGTCAAACTCTTTTCTCATTGATTAAAGGTTGTGGGGCTGAATCCAGCACCCACTTTAAAGGCATTCTCAAAATATGAGGGAATTAAAAATGTGACGTGAATGACGTTAAGCTACCAAAATTGCCACTACAAGTGCAATATTGCACCCTGGTCTGACGGCCCGTGGTGGGTCTGATATGTGCACAGATTGTCTTGTCTGGGCAGGGTGATGGGACAGATGTCTGGAAAGAGGTCTTAGTCCCCTTCTCTCTGTTGGAAGAGTAAAAGATGGCTGCAGACCATCATAGTGATCTGGTCTACCTCTTGCATGAGGTGTTTTGTTTCTCTGAAACTATGGAGGTAGATGTGAAACCCTGTGGCGGCTCTGGCGAGAAGTGCCTGGGGAGAGAGGATGGTGCTCACAGTTAAAAATGGAGGAGGATGAAGCAAGCGGAATGTAGGCTCTTAAGTGATGTTCTCCAGGATGTAAAAGATGAACTCCATCACAATCGGCGCCTCTCCCCTCCGGTGCCCCCTGCTCTGGACGACTGGAATCAACACGCTGTCGAGGGCATTGAGGTACTGGGCCGGGAGCGGCTGCCCATTGCTTCCAGCAACAAAGCCGACCTGAACCAAAACATACAACTTATCAGTGCAGAACCAAACCCATTGGAGAGCTTTTAATGAACTGCTCTCTCTCAGGGAACACTCGACATCTCCAATTCTCATTACCTCTTGGGAGTCGAAAGTGACACGTAGCCCCAGTTTGGCCATTCCATCCTCCTTCAGTAGTTTAAGGTGCGGGCACAGTGCCAAGCAAAAAGCACGAGCAATCCGCTCTGTAAGTCGGTTGTGTTCAGCGGAGTCGGTCAGTCTACCTTTCGCATCATCACCTCTTTGTAGAAAGAAAACCTAAAACAATACACAACTCACAAACAACTGTACAAAGATACCAAAAAAACCACAACATACTTTAGTGGGATGGATTTCTATTATCCTCAGCATAGTAGGTCTCACCTCTGTCCAGCGGATAATCTTCCCATTTTCTTTGTATTCTGACTTTTGGAACATCTTGGTACTGCTGATGGACTCCATTGATTTCCCATCGATGGGGCTGATAACTCTGGCAGACAAAGCTAAGGTGAGGTTCAGTCCAGTGCAATGCAGCTGCTGTGTTAAGGTGGAACCTACATTTACGCACTCATCAATATAATCCCAGCGCTGCACGCAGCAGTAGTGTTTCATTGGGCCTTCGCTATCCTTTGCTTATGATCAAAGCCTTGATGGGCACTGTTGCGTTTGTCCAAGCACCATAGCTTCGGTTCAGAGCTACCTCATGCTCCTCAAGGAAGAGAACGCACTCACCCCTTGTTCACGCAGCACTTCTCGTCCAGCCACTGAACGTGCACGTGCTCCTGGCTGTCCGACTGGTCAAGCCGTCCACAGCCGATGGTGTAGTCTTTCATCTGCCGTAGCGACCGGTGGAGCTCGGCCATGGTCTCCACAGTGATCTGCACCATGAGCCCGTCTGGGGAGATGGACAGCGATACAGGGGAAACCCACACAAACACCAACGGCAAGACAAACACACGCACATAAACACGTACACATTCCTACACAAACAGTTGTGTTTTAAATGTACACAGACGTACACACACATGCAAACATCAACAGAATTTTAAAAAGTGTTTTTTTTATTTGGGAGGGATGTTTACTTGCACCTCAAAAAGTAAGTATGAAAACATGTTCCTGCTCATTTGCAGGAATTATAAGCATTAGGGTCGCACAGTCTCCCCTCTGGGTAAAAGTTGGACAGCCTACCCTCCACGATGCTGGACTTGGCTAGGTATCCTGCAGATGCTTTCAGGGCGCTACTGAATACAAAGAAGCAGGAGCCAGTAACTGAAACAAACAAAACAAGCATGGAAGTGTATCCTTAAGGTTTTTCGTTGATTGTTCAAACACAAACACTGGTTCCTGTAGCACAGAAACCCGTACCCTTAAGTCAGTCTCCAAACAGACGCATTTCCCATAACTGTAAATACTATTCACCTGTTTCCACGCATGTTTCAATATTCCAAAACTCTTTCTGCAAAACCTTACGCAAAAGTGGTCAAATACTGTAAATCATTCATTGCACTATATGTCCATTCAGAAAACACATTTCTCAATATAATTAACTCAAGTCACCACATCCGAAACTCAAAGACCACACCTTTCTCCAGGTGCCAACACTAAGCTTTATCTCAATTGCTTAGAAACTCTTCCCGGAATGACTCCCCATTTTCAAAATCTTCGCACAGGATTTTAAAAACCTTACACTCAACGGTACAAACATCTAACTTCTCGGTCCCAGTTCAAACTTCGCCCTCAGACAACACACGCAAGCTGTCAAAAACACAGGCTACATGACATGTTTGTTACACGCTGGAGGGTTACCTTCGACACACTGCTTCCAAAATGTCTAGAATAGGATTTCACTGACTATGACCCTCCAGATAACACCCTGGCGAGAGAAATTCAAAACACTACTGTAATAAATATTTCTCAAATTAGCGGATAAGGGAATACTACTGTATATGCTGTTTTGGTCAAAAACCTGACCTTCGAAATGTCACACTGACAAAGCATGGAAGAGTCCATGCACAGTAAAATATCACATTTCCAAAAGCTTTATTTCCAAATAAAATAAAATACAATCCGAAATCCGAATAAAACAGTTATTGTATTATATTATTATATGATACATGCTGATACAATGTCACCCCTTGTGTTGCCCTATTTATTGACCCTGCAATTCTGACTGGTGTGTTAACAATTTTGAGGCTTAGTGTTTGCACCTGGAGAATGGTGTGGTCTTGTGGACATATTTGTGGACGTTTTTGCTGAATGAACATACTGTACAGTGCAATGAAGCAATGGTCTGGACACTTTTGTGTAAGGTTTTGCAGAAAGAGTTTTGAATATTGAAACATGTGTGGAAACAGGGGACTAGTGTTTACGGTTATGGGAAATGTGTCTGTTTTTGGGAGTGATGTAATGGTATGGGGGTTCTGTGCTACAGGAAGCCATTTTTGTGTTTGAGCAATCGAGAAAAACAAACACACCAATCACAATTGCAGGGTCAACAAATAGGGCCTAGAGGCATGTCTGTGTGCTCTGGAACAATGGATCCTCACAATGTTGCAAGACAACAGAGAGGAAGAGGACCAGGAGGACAACTACAAAGACAAGCGGCTAATCTCAGATGAAATCCGTGACACCCGAGTTCAACATGTGCTTATACAGTACACGGGCTGATGCTGATGCTGAATAACCTGTACATTTGCTACATTTGGAAATAAAGCTTTTGGAAATTGGGTATTTTACTGGAGTGTTCCCTTATCCACTGATCTAAGAGGTTATTTTACAGTGCTGTTTTGAATTTCTCTCGCCAGGCTGTTCCTGAAAGGCTTATCTGGATAGTCAGTGCTGTAATTTCAAAAAGTTCCAAGTTATTGATCTGAATACCTATTCTAAACATTTTGGTATGGGTGAAGATTAGAGAAAATGCTGAGTTGTTCCAGGATTTGTGTCTAAGCAATTTAGAAAAACTGCACAAAACCTCCTGCACCAACCTTATCGCACAGTGCCTCCTAGTGGTGGGTCAACGGTACTGCGCCTTACTGAGTTTTCATCCATGTTTGGAATTCAAGTGTTTTAAGTGCAAATGTTTCAACTTCAGAAATAACCTTCCTGAACTATTGCTTAATCACATAACACCAAGGGGCTTAAAAGGTTTGTGGTACACCCCAGCCAAGGGCCCACCTTTGCGTGGTTGATTGTGGATGCTGATGGCTTGGGTCTGGTACTGGCCATCTTCTCCCTGCACACAGATGAGGTGGGAGTCGGCAGCTTCGTTGAAGCAAGCCCCGATGGCCAGCACATGCTCGTTGGACTTATTCAAAGCCTTCATCAGCTAAAAATGATAGAAATGGGCAGAAAGGAAAATGTATAATTTATTTGAAAAAAGCCTGTATGCACTTGTGACAGAGTTGGAAAGTTGTTGCAGTAAGAGCTGGGTCGTACCTCATTATAGCTGTCTTTGGGTATCTTGATGCAAGTTTTCTGAGCCTCGAGATCTACGGTGAGGCCTGGCACCACAGGCAGGCTGTAGCGGTAATTCCTAAAATCCTGTAATAAACAAAATTAGGAATAGGTCAAAGTCAATGAATTGGTTGTTTTTATGTTGTATAAAACTCAGGACACTGACAGTTGCGAAACACTCACCACCAGCAGTCTCATTATGGTGTGGGCTGTCTCTCCAAATAAGGCCTTCCTAAAGCGCACGCTGTACAGAGGACAGGGGTAAACTGAAAAAAGGAAAAACACGAAAAGGGACATGTCACCGTTTTCCTTTATTTGTAATAATGGACGCTGTATATTCACGAACACGGTGTGGCCGAGACTCTACCGAGACATCTGTTTGAGATGTACATTTAAAAAGTCCAAAAACCCAGTAAAACACACAGAGCATGGCTCACATCGGTACTCTGCCCCCAGTCGCAGCATGAGGCGCAGGGGGAAGGCTTTGGCCCAGGCCACCTCCGCCCTGTGGACCAGCAGGCCGAAGAGGTAGGGCTGGTTGGGCAGAGGAAGGCCTTGCAAGGACTGCAGCGTGGAGCGCACATACAGGAAGCCTGCGTGCTCCTCGCTGCCCAGGAAGCTGCTGCCAAACAGGGAGAGGGCCAGGTGCCTCACCACCTTCCCTGCAGACACAGAGCACACGGGTGGAGGGCTGGAATTACACAGGAGGCAGAAGCACAGCGGTCAGCAGGGTGGGTTTGTTGGATGTTGGGGATGAATCCCTGGAGGAGGCGTGCTGGACACTAGGACGACATCTCAGACCAACAAAACAAAAGAGAAACGAGATTAGGGGTGAATTAATCAACTCCAGCGTTTTACCCAACCTTTTTTTTCTGCTACAGCACATTTTTTAATAATCCTTTTGAAATATTACCACGGCACATTGCTATCCTATTAACCACTAATAACGTCACAAACAAAGAACTGTGCTTATTACTATGGCCTACTCATAGTTAATGATGCAAGACTCGCGAACAATTTGCTCATAGGGAGCAAATCTTTTAAAAGGAGTGAACAAGTGAATCTTTGACTCACAAACTGAAAATAATTCCTGACGACTCATTTAAAGACCAAGGCAAAAAAAAAGGCATTTGCCATAATTCATATTGAATGTGAATGATTTACAGTTTGCATTCCACCCCAATTTTTTATTTTTTTACTGAATTAAATGATTCTTGGGAAAATTCTATTCACAACTCAGAGCTGAACCGGCTCTTCAAACCCTCGTTCATCGTTGAGGTAGTCCTCCCTCGCTCACAGTGCCTTACATCAACTGAACATCCGAACGACGAGTGTGAAAATTCAACGACTCTTTACTGAGTGACTTGTCAAAAACCAAATCTCAAAAAAAAAAAAAAAAAAAGAGTCAATCCCTTCATCACTACTAATAGTTCTCACTTTCAGTGTGAATCTTGATCTCGTTTTGATGAACACAGAGCTGTTATTCTGGCTGGAACTGACGAATTTGGTGAATTAGTAGAGCCCTGCAATTTGATCTTGCAACACAAGAGCTATTTTCCATTATTTACGCTCTTAAGTGGAATTAGAAACACTTTCACGGCGACACCCGAGGAGCTCTCCCAGTGAAAAACGTTGATGCAGTCTAATTGACCCGCATTCTACAGCCGGTGTCTGACCTGTGAGGGCGTTCCTGTACAGCTGGATGAAATGGCTGAAGATGTCTTTGGGGAAGCTCTTCTCCTCGGGCAAGCACTGCAGCAGCACCACCACCTCCACCTGGCCCAGGGCGTGCATCCCCTTGGAGGTCACGCACCAACATTTTCTGTTTACATCTGCACATAATTGTTCATTCATTTTGGTGATTAGGATTATCTCTCCATGATCTTTGAACAGGACAAAAACAAAACAAAAGACACTCAACCCCCAGAGTGTGGAAAAAGGAATAAATACACACAGTTGACCAGCTTGACCATGGCGAGCAGGTTGGCATTGAGGACAAAGACCAAAGGTTTGGGTCTGCCATTCTCCAGCTCCTGAATGAGCAACGTCTCGGACGGCTTCTCCTCCACGGTGTAATCTGACAAAAGCGTAAGTCACACACGAGCTCAATGAAAACCAAGTCTTCGGTAGTAGGTGACGTCAGCTTCTCTAATTACCAATCAAATCCCTTTTTAAACAGGCGGGACTGAAGAACGATATAATATTTACTGCGGCAGAACTAAATAATTGCACTAAAGAGTGGTGACTAGGGGCAGTAGATTATATCCACACATAGAGCCATAATGGGGTGCTGCCAAGATCCACTATTAAATTGTAGAAGTTAAAATCCTTCTTCAAGGACACTATGATGGTAGATTCTAAGGAGAAGGGAGTGTATCGCTTTCATTTGCTCCGTCTGTTTTTTGTTTGTTTTTTTCCTGGTTGTGGGAATTTAACAGTAATTAAGCTGGTACCAGTGAAGCACCACATGCAGGGGATTACAGTACATATGGGATTGGCTAAGGGGATATCTACATATAATTTGAATGTCAAAAGTGATGGCCCGATTGTGTTTATTCACTATGGTAGTGTCACGTTGGCATCTGTAAGTCAGTATTTGTTGTTTTGCACGTTCCACATTGTGAAATCAACTTGATTAATGCTGCACAGTGTAATAACATTGTTTACGATAAAGATACATCCATGGTCTGAAGGAAAACCCACATCTTTACCTCCTTTGACTCCGGTGGAGGTGAGGATAGGAGGAAGACCATCCAGGGGGATTAGGTTGGAAGAGCTGCTGATGTAGCTACTCACTAGTGTGGTGGAGCCCCAGCCATAGGGTCCACAGGCCTCCTGGAAGAGGTGGAGAGGAGGGAGAGGAAACAGACAACGTCTATACACAAGAACAAACCTGAGACGAATAGTATTCATAAACAACTCCTGATGCAGTAAGTGTCGAATTCTGGGCGTGATTGCGTCAGGATGATGTGACAACACTCAAAGGCAACAGAATGAACGGTCACAGAATGAATCATGTGCAGTTCAATCTAAGTTGTTTGCAGTGTGAATTTTAAGAGAAACCGCACATTAATCATCGTTTCCTGTGGACGTGGGGCCCTGCTGAGCTTTGGCGAGCCGATGGGACTTCTGATTAGCCCCCCCAGGGGCCTCCTCATCAGCGGTGAGAAGGAGGGCCCTCTGGTCGGTGTGGTGGGTGCAGACTCTGACTGCTTCACTGGAAGGATCTCGTCAGCAAACCACACCCTCCTCTTGCCTCTGGGAGGGGTACCTGGAGGGAGTCATGTCAGGCCAATGATGGATAACTGTGAAAGAGCTTGTGCGGGAATATATGTATATATAGTACAATGCAATTTACAACTCACTCTTTAGAAGGGTTGAGTGGCAGGAAAGACACACTCTTCCCTCCTTACCATCAAGATGAGTAAGTCTGAATTTAAGATTTGAGCAAACGGAACAGAAGATCTGCAAAGATGCACATGCATACACAGTTACTTTGTCACACCAACTGATTTCACTCGAAATGGAAATGATACAGGCAAGGATTTGGCAGCGAATGATGAATTATCTTACCTTCCCACAAGCACGGCAGTGGTGCCTCCTCTTGGTGAAAGTAAACTTGATCTCACATTTCATACAGACCTGAGCTTGTGCATCAGGGATCCATATTGGCGCCACTTCACCCAGGATCGAGCCTCGCTCCCTGGACAGAATGCCAGCAGGGCATCCCAGCTGGCGCTCATTGTCAGGATCTACCGAGGGAGCCACCGGTGGGCATTTGGCATCCCCAAAGGCACCTTCTTCACCCACCACTTGGGCTGTGTTGGTGTCTGCATCACCATGCCTGATGGGTTTTGGTTTCAGGTGAGCCTTGGCTTGACCCTGGCGCTCAGTGGATCCTGTGCAGATGGAAGACTCTTTCAGTGAGGGGGTAGACGGCACTGCAGAGCCGTCAGCGCCGCAGGGCTGCTCCTGCTGCTCAAGACCGCTCTCCTCACGCTCCTTCTCTTCAATCACAGAGTCCTCCTTTGAAGGTAGAGGCTGGGGACTCTTCCTCAGTCCCTCCTCCTCCTCCTCCTCCTTGTCCTCCTCCTCCTCCTCCTCTGGCCATGCAGCTTCGGCAGGGCTCAGCACCAAGGGGCTGGCGGACCCGAAACACCTGTCCCCCCACGTGGAGATGGTGGTCACAGTGCAGTTCCCTTCCTCAAGCTTCTGAAGAAGCTTTTCAGACTGGCTTTCTAGCTGGGGGGTTGAGCTTTTTTTCACAGCCAGCTGGGGTTGAGAATGCTCGGGCGGTTTTTGGTCAACTGGCTCCCCAAGGCACTGGACTGTCCCATCTGAAGGGCTTTTGGATGGAGAATTTGTTCGGATCTGGCCACAGCCCAATCCGGGTTTGGTGACATCTCCGTCTTTGAGGACCAGGAGACAGGGTCTGTTCAGCCAGTGGCGCTTGTTTTCCATCAGAGATGGAGTGTCCCTTTCATCTGTTCAAAATGGAGCAGCGACTTATTAACAGTGAGGCACAAAAGAGCATGTTCCACCATGCCAGCAGGTACAGTGCTGCATAGAGATGGACTCAACACATACAGGCTAATTATCCCCCATTAGTTGGCAATGCTGTGCTCCTATACGCACTGGCCATTACGCAAGATGGAACCATTTATCTCATCATCTCAAAACCAACCTAATAGCTTTCAATCATTTCTAGGGCCAGAATTGCCCCAGCTGCCCTTGAGAGGTGGCCCTGAGCTGACTCCCACTCAAGCACAATATTCACCACTGCTGAATGAAAATGGCAACAGGCTTGAAAATGTTTTCGTTCTTTTCATGCGTTGCAAATAGATTAGATGATGCCGTTGTAATAGCATCATTGGTAAATATCAAATGACTTGACTCTTCGAAAGGGCTTCCAGGAGGTTTTGTGGTTTCATGTCCCTTTTAGTGATTTTGTGAATGAGAACAAGTCCATTTTTTTCTATGAGCAAAAGCAACAAACCCATGTGACATTGGAATACAGTAACAAGATAAGCAAGTGGCAATCCGATTTCAAATGCAACTGAAAGACAACATTTTAACTCTACTATGTCTATGCTGTCATGTTTTCATTGAGAAAACAGATTTTTTTTTTTTTTTTTTGTGGTTCAGGTTTGAGATTATGCCACATACTGGCTTTACTATTTTCGAACCAACCCATTACGAACCAAGATCCCATTTAGCCCCTTCCCAGACCATGTCCCGCGTATGGGAGACACGGTGTGTGGGACATTCCTGTCATAATCATTAGTGTCAACACAGCACAGCACAGAATAGCAAATGGCTTGTATTCCACTGAACAGTCCCACGCAGTGATTGATGAACGGCGTGACCCAGGGTCCACGCAGTTATCGGACCCTCTCCAGATGAGGTGCTCGGCAGCATGAGGCGGTGGGTTTCATGCCGGGGGCGCTGGGGAAACCCGCACTGCAATAATTCAGCCAAAGCATCGCAATGCGCGAGGCAACAAAGTGCCAAGATAAAAGATCCAAGTAACGGGCCCGCGCACCACGACGCCCCAGCGCGTCTCAAGCAGCGCCTTCATCTGGGATCTGAGTCAGCTTCCCTGACACCTGACGAGGATCGCGGCGTTGTGATTATGTCATTCGCTGAAGGTGTGCGCGCATCTTCCAAATTAAAAGTGCGTGTGGGTCACCCCCCCCCCCCCCCCCTTCTGTCCACGCCGCACGGAAACACTCGCACGATTAAACTGCATTGCAGCTGATTTGCAACCGGGTCCCGGTTTATCTACCGAGCGGGGTTTCACGGTGCGCGCGCGGGCTGGGAGGGGGGGGGGGGGGGGTGCTGACGGTGCTGACGGTGCGCGTGTTTCGCGGGACGGTGACGCATCAGCAGCGCACGTGCAAATGTTTAATCCGCGAGCGGGCAGAAAAGCCAAGTGCGGCAATGCGACACTCGCACCGTTAAGACGGTTGGTGGCCGTGCGCGCTTGGGTCGTTTCCGCGGTGCGCGTGAATAAAGCGTGCACGGCGCACGCATTCGGGAGAACGTCTCAGATGCGGACTGCGAAATGCACGATCAGCTGTTTTCCAACCCCGCTACGCGCACGCACACACACACACACACACACACACACACAGGCGCGCGCGTCATCATCCTGCAAAGCACTGAATGACTCTCTTGCGGGAATGAATGGTTGTGTGAATGAATGAGATAGCGGGTCCTCACCCTCCGCGATTCCTCCGAGAAGACTCTCGTTCTCGTCGTCTCGGGCAGTGAAGAACTTGAGCATGGTCCCTGCTGGGGAGGCAGCGGGTTCGGCAGCGGCGGCTTCTCTGCTGGAGGCTGGAGGCTGGACGCTCTGCCCCCACTCCCCCCCCCCCCCCCCCTCCCCCGTGGATCACTGCAGCTCTGAGAGGAAACTCCAGAGGTATGCAGAAATGTCCGTCCCACGGAGCTGAAACTGCTTATGAAGCTGCTCGTACACCCAAACAGCACCAAACACGTTTAGTGTGTTTGGGTTCCCGTGTACACTGACGGGCACAGAGGCATGAAAGAAGCCGGCCCAGCTATAAACACTATTAATATTATATGGAAGAAAATATGCTTAGAATCTGCACAGTAACTCAGTACCCGTGAGCACTTAGCACCTTAAATGATCAATTCCGGGTGTGAATTCAAATGATCATTAATAAATGATCCATGTTGAGCAATCCCATGCAAAGCTATGAACCATTAAAACAGACTATTAAATAGTCAGACCACACCAGCAAAGTCATTTTCAAAATCCTGATATCTAGATAAAAATCACAGCACCAATTAGAAAATGTTTATCAACTTTATTTTGTTTCATAAACAAAACAAAAAAAAAATTCTTAAGACTAGCTTTAATGAGCACTGCCATCCTGATTATGACTGACAATGTGGTGAAAATATTTGAGTGTCAACCAATAGAAGGGGAATTCATTTTCTACATTTTTTATCTTAAATGCTCAAACCAGTCTGACAAGGACATCCTTGGGCCATGGGGAAAATAGAAAAGTCTCTGGTTGGTGGGAAGAGTATTTGATATGTCTTGATAGCTAGAGTTAAAAGACGGGAGAAGTTTGTTGGCTCCACTGCAGTCCAGTCCATGCACGCAATGAGGCCTCAGTTGGCCTCGTTCTTTGACGCCTCATCAAAGTTCTCCACCAAATCTGGAGGGAGACGATACAACAGGATGTTTTAAGCACGAAAAAGACACACAACATCAGCACAGTCCAGATCTAAATTTAATCAGACATCGAGGGTTAGTACTGAAATGAATATACTTCCTCTGCTACGAACAGAATTGCGTTGGTAGTGTCAAATATGAAAACATTGTGACATTTCTTAACACAGTGTGCTGCATAAGTCAGTCCATCCCTTCAGCATTGAGAGCCAAAAATATAACTTTCTTATGGTAACAAATATGAAAACTGAAATTGTAATTTTTATTTTCTTTCGAAAAAAAAAAAAAATTTATATATATATATATATATATATATATATATATATATATATATATATATATATATATATATTTATATTTTAAAGCTAGGCATAAATGCTTTTAAATTAAAAGCAGTATATCATTCTGTAATTTTATATTCCTTGTATAAAAACAACATATAAAAAAGTGGTCTAGTATTGACGTCAATGTATAGTTACCAAAAATGACAATTTGACCTACTATATCGTACATATTCTGGTAAGGCCGTCAGTATTTTTTTGTAAATGTTCTCGACAATTGACACCTGACTTTGATAAGGACCAACATCCGGAGATATCGCAGCAAAATGTCCAAAAGATCGACTTCAGTGCATTTTTGTATTTATGCAGATTTATCCATGCAGAAACTGGTGATCAGGAGGTAGAATTAGAGTAAAAATAATTGTCTGAGAATCCTAAATGTTGTCCTCCGTACCTGGAACGTCGTCATCCTCTTCCTCGATATCGTCTGCCTTGGGAGCCTTGCTGTCAAGAGCTGCATTAAAGGGAAAGGTATATTATTTATGGCTTTTCATACAAGATGCGGTTATACGGGAATGTGTTGACAAGGTGTTGACTGCTGGTATAAAACACACTGTAGCATGGTTCAATAGAGTGTGTATTTTAAAATTAAGAAAATTCTGAATGCTAATTATGGATCTTCACCAGTGACAATTAATTAAAGCGGTGCTGTGAAATAGACAATATACTATACACTACTTAGGAGGAGTGAAAACAATATTTCAACAAAGACCAACTAACGGAACTTTTCTTCCTGTGAGGTACCAAATATCAACTAAAATAAAATAACGCATACACCTCACAACACATTGTCATAAACAGTAAAGCTAAGCTGTTCTTTATAGCCACAAAGTGATTGAAGAACAGGAATAAAAGACATGACTATCAGGTCACCAGAAATAGCTGTGGGATAAATCAATGATTTGGTATTATCTTTATGTGGCTTATTCCCATATTGTGATAATTTGATGTTCCAAAATTGATGTTCTATATCAAAATAGTTTGTTTTACTATATCTTACTTAACATTACAATACAGTTCAATAAAATGGAACTCCATATGAAATTTGATTTCAAGTATATAAGCAGAAATGTGAATTTTTCTGATTCAATATGTTATATAAATAAATATAATAGAGCGATACAAAATCCAAGACTATCTTTGGTTGTTAAAAAATAAAATCGTCCTGAATTGTAACATTCCAATTAGAGGTGCCATGATCATGACATTTTAGATGAAAATTATAATACAAATAACTGCGATAACTGTCTTTTTTTGTTCATTTTATGCCACTATCATAGTATAACCTTACAACATAACAGCGTAAAAATAAATATTAATCTCATGAAAAGCCAGTTACCGACATTGAACATAAACTTTTGGGTGGATCGTCAATTTGCCTCAACCCAACTGATTAAAGCACACCTTATTCACATCGTATTCATGAGACTAGCTCAAAATGCCCATTACAATTTGGATGGAGACATATTGTAGAATCTAATTATGTCAAAATGTAATTGCTGTCAGTGATCAGGTGATTAATGCAGGGGTGTCACAATTCCGATTCGAAATCGAAAACCGATCGAAATGGGTGTTCAATTTCGGACTTTAAAATCACAAGCAAGTTCTTGATTCTCCACGTATTCTTTTGGGTAATATTGTCCGACATACATACATTTAGTAAATGTACATGTACTAAAACGGCTTGGTCGTCAAATATCACATTATGCGTCTGCACATCTGCCGGGAGCTGCAGGGGGGTCTGCAAAGGCGCAGCCCTCTCAACATACACTGCACCCGCTCACCAGTGGATCTCGACCGCCCCAATATGGTGGACGTTCAGACGCATAAGGTGAGAGTTGACGACAGAGCCAATCGAGTTTTAGTACGTATAGAAGACCACACGCAGGTAGTAATTTGTCTTTTCCTACCAGCATTTCCCTCTGGCAAAAATAGCATCCATTTTTCTGCTCTTATTTTGGTGAGTAACTTAATGGTAGGGTAATAAGTAACTTATTGTTTATTATTCTGAAGTCTAGTTTTGATAGAGCTCTTAGCTGTTTGGGTGTGTTGTTTAAATATTTAATTTTTTTTGTTATAATTTAAAATTGTTATTATTCAAATAAAAGTTACTTCTTGAGAAACAAGTGTTTTTCCTAACAAATCAAGACTTGATAGTCTACAATGACATCACCGTCAGTGCCGAAATAAAATGTTTAAAATCGAGAATCGAATCTTGACCTTAAAATCAAAAGTCAATTTGAATCGCGGATTTGGAGAATTGTGACACCCCGAGATAAATGTAATAACTGGGCTCCAATTCTAACATGTAAACCTGCCAAGCACCAATCGCTCCCCCACATACACTCTCCATTTTAGGACCCAGATGAAGGCTGGCTGGTCACACCCACCTTGCCGGGGGAACTGCTCGGCCAGCTTGCGGAGGCTGGTGAGGCTGTCGGCCCCGAGCTGGCTCAAGATGCCCGGCAGCATCTCCGTCAGCTGCTTGGTCTCAGCGTGGCCTGTGATGGCGAAGGTGTTGGCAGACAGGGAGGCCTGCACTTTGGGGTTGTTGAAGTGGATTACAGTCCCATCGTCTTTGATCATATTCACCTGCAGACAAATAATAGTCATTAAAGTCCCTTTCCCCACTTGCACTGAAAACCGTAAATCTACTGGCAATGTTCCTTATTGGCGTGATGTGGGAAAGGGATCCGCTGTCCATATTCCGTAAAAATCGTTGCATAAATTTCCCCACTCTCGACCTGGTATCATTTCAGGCAAATTGCCGGTAATCATACTGTACTGCTGTGAATGGAAGTAGTATCGCCATACAGTAGGGGTGGAGCCGAATCCAAATAAACAAAAAATAAATAAATAAATAAACAAAACAAAACATTCTGAAAAATGGCAAGTCCGATCCGACTGTGGCGCTCAGCTTCCAAGACGAGAAACACAAACACGCCCAGTCTCTATGGAGACAGGTCTTCATATTCTTACATTTTTATTGATTTTCTTTTTAAAAATGCCACTCAGACCCTTCTGATGCCTAGTCTTGCGTGATATTAAACACCTCTCGCCTGAGCATTACGTACTGTATCCATAACAGTCATCTATGTGGGAACAGACTCCATACAGAACTTTTCAGCAAAGGAGGCCAATGTGTGAATGACTACCTACTGCGTTTTCCAGATATTTTTATCCAGCAGTGTATTATATACATTTTCCTTTAGATTCTAGGCAAACGGATGCAGTTGTTACTCAACCACTTACCTCCTCAATTCCAGCAATGTTATTGACAGCCAGTTTCTTTAGTGAACTCTGGAGTTTTTTGTCATCGGCTGTTGCCGTTCTGTGTACGACCTTCTTCTTCCTACGTACTGAGCCCTGAAACCAAAGCAGACATCATTTCAAACCTTATATCTAAAGCTGGCTGTCATTGACAATACTGTTAAGTTATATACAGTGTCTTGTTTTATATTTTTATAATTCCAGTATGTGTCCAGTAACAGTTTTAACAAAATGGATAACAGTGATTGGTTTACTATTATATTCACATCGAGCCACAGAAAAAGAAAGGAAACATAGGCCCTGTTTAAGCCTGGCATTAACATGCGTCTTAGGTGATCCGATCACAAGTGGACAGCTCTAAGTATGTCTGTCCACGCCTGGCATTAGAATGCGTCTCCACACGCCTCTCAAATAACCACTCGTCATCGGATCCCACCTCCTCTACATGCAAATCTGATTTATTTTGTTTCCTTAGTTCTTTACTTGTATAGAAAATGAAAAACAAACTTAACTCAAAATTGGAATGGAGTTTTTTCTCTCCTCCAGACAGCAGTGCGTGGTGCTTTGGTTCCCGCACCAAATTTTCATGCGTTTTTATTTTAAATCTGTTTCCGTTCATTTTCGCTTGTATGAAACACAACTGAGGGAAGAGACTGTCCAGATCACTGCGTAATGGAATGAAGGAAATAAAAAAACCTGTGTCCCGTGCCACCTCACGCACGTTCTCCCCTTTGCTTTCCGTTGATATGGGACTTAATTTGGTAAGAAATTGGATGTTTTTACGTAAATACTTATAAATAATAAATCCTGCACTTCTGTAAGGGGGAGACTCTCAATTTTCGGATCAGACTTCATTATGACGTAGTTGAGAATGTACTTTAGCGTACACAGAGGACGTCAGTTAAGTAGGCGGTCCTTGAATGTGGCCCAGAACACATTCGCGCTTACAATGCCAAAAAAAAAAAAAAAAAAAAATGGCCCAAACCACCTCCGAATGTGGTCTGAGCAATCTGATATCAATGCGTCCTCAATGCGGTTTGAGTGCGTTTACAGCTGGCATTATAGCTGTCCACTTTCGGACTGGATCACCAAAGACGCATGTTAATGGCAAGTGTAAACAGCGTCATAGATTCACCGGTTCCAGGGTGTTGAGCTCACCTTCCCACCTATCCGGACCTGGGCCTGAAGTTTAGCCAGTTTTTCCTGATTCATGTTGAGATCTGAAACATTCAAAATGCACATAATGAGCAGTAGAAAACGATCCCAGTAATACAGATGCCTGGACATGTTAACCTTTCATTTAAAGCTTTCAGCCGTGACCTGAAACATTTGTATGAGTAGAGACGTGATGAAAGGTTCGACTCCTTTTGGAGATTCGGTTCCTGACCGTTCACTCAGTTAAAAAGATGAATTCAATCCTCGGACTCTTAGTTCAGAATCGAGTTCTCATTTAATTATCTTAATTATAATTAATTATTTAGGTGTAGGAATACAACGTGCGGATTTATATTGCACTTAGTCTGTTTTGGCAGGGGGCAAATTGAGAATGAAAAGTAAATTATACCTCGGTCAAAATGTTTTATTTGTGTGTCCTGGTTAATGGCGGATTAACCCAGCCACTTTTAATATGAATTATGCAAAATGCCTTGGACTTGTTTTCAGTTTGTGAACGGAGCAACCTCTTTTGCCGGAGTGACTCCAGACTCCCGAGTCATTTAAAGGATCCGATCGCTACGAACGAGTCGTTCGCGAGTCTTGCATCTCTAGAGTGGAAATGAGCCACAGAATTAGCTGACATAGCACATCAGCTAGCGATGGGGCAGGTCCATCTTAGGGAAATCGCGTTAAATAAACATCATAGTGGATGAATGTAGCCACAGTTGTAAATAAAGCGGATTTGTTACGAGGAAGCCAATGGGCGAATCGCTCGGATTGAACTGGCTCGTCTGCTGCTTCTCTGCTATGACAACATGAGGCCTATTCAGCTCAAATACGGTGTGTCATCATCCCTTCCTAAACGACAGCGCGTATGTCGACCACTTGTTATAACTACATACTTGACGTTGATTTTTTATTTCGTCACAAATGAAAATAGTGTACATTACCTCCCTGCCTACCTTGTGCATGTACCGAAGCATGCGCTGGGGAAAAATGGTGGCTAGCAGCAGGAAATGACGTCATAGGCCATCTGGCATGTGTTCCGGGCGCGCTGCCGCCCCCCGCTGGTCACTCTGAGTTACACCCGGCGTTTCCTGCAACATGCCGCCGATGAGACTCAACCACAATTCTCGCAGGGTTACACAGACCACTTTATTATAGAGGAACGAGAGGGGGAAACATCTGCGACATCAAGCTGACATTGCATCCTTGTGGCAAAACGATACAACACCAGAGGGGAATGCAGACGACATACCGTTGTGATAATTCTGTCCCACAGGATTTTGGAAATAAATAATGGTCAATAGAGTTCCTCAACCACACTCTGTGGTTCTCCTTATCCTTCCCGGCTGTGCCATCCATCCACCCATTCATCCATCCATCCATCCACTCACCCATCCATCCACCCATCCATCCATCCATCCATCCATCCATCCTTCCATCCACCCACATACCCATCCATCCATCCATCCACTCACCCATCCATCCACCCATTCACCCACCCATCCATCCACTCACCCATCCATCCACTCACCCATCCACCCATTCATCCACCCATCCATCCATCCATCCGTCCATCCACCCACATACCCATCCAGCCACCCACCCATCCACCCACTGATCCATCCATCCTTCTACTTTCTGTTAAGCTGGAAAACAATAAATAGATAAATAAACAAATCAAATATAGAAATAAACAAGTTGACAGCTTGAGCATAAAATAAATACAACTGAAGTGTATCATCATAACAACATGCTTTTTTCCAAGATGTTTTTTTTCAGTATGAGGTGATCTTGAAGTTTAAGCAACTTGATGAAAAAAAAAATACCATTGGTATTCACATGCTTTTTCCATTAACAAATAAGCGCAATTTGGGAAGCATTATATGTTATGCGCGATTCATTAGTACATGAATAGAAATGCTAAAACTCCAAATACTATGTGAAGACAGCTGGAGCGACAAAAAACAGCTCACACCGATTGGAAGCCTACATAAATGCTAGTTTGTCCATACAGAATAATTATCAAATCAATGTAAACTGTTTGTACTTCAATGTCTCTATACTGGAATATATTTAACATCAAAAAAACATTTGTCCTGAAACTAAAATGCGGAAGCTTATCTTTACTACTCATTCATTTAAAGTAGGCAAGTGTATACAGTGGTGTAATTTTGTAATTATACAACACGTCTTACGTACCTTACGTCTAACCTTTAAAAGTATACTGGACAGAAACATGGTTTGAGTGTCCTACAGAGACAGCAGCATCTGCAGTCAGGCCAAGACTATCTGTTCAGAGCATAAAATCAGGTATTACCTGACAGTGTCTTTCCAGGTGATCTCATCTAGGACACGACATTTAGCGGCCAAACAGACATTTGAGGATTGTAACCATAAAGATAAAGATGATACTTCTCCATGAAAATAGGCCTAAATCAATCTATTGCATGGCTATAATTTCACATGTTGTTTCAGTGTTGGACATAGTTCTTTTGTTCTTCTCTGTTGATTGATAAATCAGTCCCTATAAACAAACAGACCTTGATTAGTCTCTTTTCCCAGGCAGCATTAAAAATGACTCTGTGTCTTTTAACAATGTTCACTGTAGCTCTCTCTACAGCCTCATCCATTTTTCTCAGCAGTCATGTCTTTGAATCCTAAACTCTTAGCGTCCTGCGATGGACTGGATCGTACTGTCTGACAGGGGTATTGTGTTCCGGCAGTAACAGTCAGCTACACTTGAGTTCCTTTTCTCCACTGAGCTCCAGAACACTTTGCACTTGTGGCGCTGAAGGTCGTGGGAGTTGGGAGCCCAGAAACTGTGAAGCAACGAGAAGGGTTTCTTCAATACGGCCTTCCTCAGAAGGATGTAGACCCAGGGGTCCAGGATCTGGTTCCACGTGGCCATGCGAACAACCAGCAGCAGACTGAAAGACGCAGACTCGCCCGTGGCTCGGCTACTCAGTATGATGACCTGGATCTAGAAGAATGAGCAAATAATAATGTGAAGAGAAAGTACATTTTAACAAATCAAATTAGTTCTCAAGGCTTGCCTCATGAATCTAGTGATCCTATAGCCAGCCAGCAGAGCTCAGCATTGCTTTCTGTCAAGATGTACAACAAAGACCGTAAGGATCTATTGGGTAAAAGAAAGGGATTCTTACCAACAATGGGCCCCAGCACATACAGGACACCAGCATTATGGCCAGAAGTTGGCAGATCATCTCCAAATGGTAGGAGGTGCCTCTGCAGTGATGCTTGCGGCGCAGTATGGACTGCAGCAAGGCACAGCTAGTCAAAGTGTTGCACACAATGGAGAACAGCAGAGCCAGCAGACCGAGCATGGAGAAGAGCAGTGGCAGGAGCACATCCAGCCAGTCTCTGGGCCCTTCCATACGGAAGAAGCACCAGCTCCTGGAGCGCTGCACCTGGTAAGGCCTCCAGAACAAAACCGGCAGAAGAGCCACCAGTGCTGCCAGCAGCCAGGTGAGGAACAGCACCATCTTCATGTGATGAGGAGCCACAGCTGTGGAGTGCAACAGGGGCCGAGTGACTCCAATACAGCGCTCCACTGCCATGGCGCATCCGAGGAACAGGGGGCTCAGACCGAAGAAAACCATGCAGGCCCCGAAGAAGCTGCACAAAATGCGGTTAGGGTCAAATGATTCCCACTTCTTGTGGGAGTTGTAGACAAAAAGCACCAGGGAGCCGTTGATGAGATGGCCCAGGAGGTCCGTGACAACCAGCCCATTGGCTAACAGCAGGAAGGAGGCCTTGGACTTGAGGCGGATGCGGTGGTAGGACTTGACCAGGATGACGAGTGCCAGGCTGTTAGAGATGATGCCCACCGTCATGGAGATGACGGAGGCTGTGACGGTGGGCTCCATCTGGCTGCAGGTTGAGTTGGTTTCCCCGATCTCTGCCCTGCAGTCTGTCTCCAAGCTCACATTGACTGACATGGTCAGGGGCAGGACTGAGGGAGTATGCAAATCCAAAACTGAACTTACTCTAAGTCCTTTGCATTATATATATATATATACACACACACAGTGGTACCTTGATTTACTGAGTGCACTAACATACGAGTTTTCCGAGTTACGAGCCGTCGTTCCGTCGATTTTTTTTTGTATTGATTTGCGAGAAAAAATGTGAGTTACGAGGAGCGAGCTTCAGGTACGCCGCTGCTAGTTGGCGTGGCGAGCGAATCCGGCCAGCGTCCACTCCTTCACTTCACGTGGTTACCTGAGCGTGGAAGCATCTCTTTTGTGTTTTGTGCTCACGTTTTGTGCTTTTTGTGCAGTTGTTTTGCCTTTTTTTTTTTCCAACCATGGGTCCGAAAAAAGTAAGTGCCGAGAAGAAGAAGCGGATGATGTCCATTGACTTCAAGCGCAAAATAATAGAAAAACATGAGCGAGGTGTGCGTGCGATGGAATTGCCGAGGCAGTACAAGCGTAGTACTACTACGATATGAACCATACTGAAGCGGAAGGAGACGATAAAGGGTATTACGCCAGAAAAGGGCGATGAAATAATATCTAAGCTGCGGACCGCTGTCCATGAAAAGATGGAGAATCTGCTGTTGGTGAGGTTGACGGAGAAGCAGCTCGCAGGAGATAGCGTGACGGAGGGTATCATCTGCGAGAAATCAAAAATGATCCACACGTTCTCTCTTATTATGTTTTATTATGTTGTTATACAATATTTGTTATTAATAAATTGGGGTGTTTTTTGGGGGGCTGGAACGGATTAATGGCATTTCAATGAATTTCAATGGGGAAAATTGATTTGCTACACGAGCAGATTGAATTACGAGCTCTGTCACGGAACGAATTAAACTCGTAAATCAAAGTACCACTGTGTATATATATATATATATATATATATATATATATAAATATATATATATATATATATATATATATATTACATATACATATTATATTACAATTTAATATTATATATATATATATATATATATATATATATATATATATATATATATATATATATATATATATATATATATATATATATATATATATATATATATAATATATATATATACAGAGTATATATATATTCGGTATTTTCTCAAACACAGATGTGCTTTCCCAACATACGTTTTTTTAGCAAGATCTAAGCGCTATGCATTAATGTAGTTTCTGACAGTTCGGTTACTATTTCATTATGAACCGGTCATCCAGGGCCACTTACCTCGGCTCGGGTCCTCGGGCAGTGATGAACGTGTTCCTTCTCTGGCTATCTCACTGCCCTGAACGTGCGGCGTTTTTCTGTTCTGTGCGGGTCTGTGCAACAAATAACTGTGCTCTTGTCATCCTACAGGTCGTCCACAGGGCAGAGTTATTGCAGCAGTTCCCGACGATTTCAGAATGAATAAAGAGTTGCATTGCAGGTTGAGAACTCGAACTCCACTTGCAGACTAACTCTGTCCTAGATGCAATGGCGTACACATACTGTGTTGTATGCCCAGCATGCTGACAGCACAGGGTAAAATAAATAAAAAAAAACAACAAAAAAAGTAGTATGACGTTTTTTCAGTTTGCCCGTAAATATTATCGAGTCTTCCAGAAATGTTTTCCTCTATGCTCTCTTCCCTAAAATACGAGCGCACTCTCTCTCCCGCCTCTGCCTGCTGCGCGCTCTGAAGCAGTGGTTCTCAGCCTGGGCTCCGGGGACCGTCGAGGGTCCTTCAATAGGCCCCAGGGGTCCCCAGCAAAATGATTCATCGTTAAATTACATCGTTTCATGTCACTTAATTTCATTATTTCATAGAAGACCTATGAAAATTCATTATATTTTGAGTTATATATTGATATTTAACGTTCATATTTAACACATTTATTTATATTTATGGTAACGACAGATATAGAGGTCCTGATATCAGTGTAAATTGAATACTGAAAATATGCTGAGAACATATTTAATTTATATAAATATTGGGAACATTGGATAAACAGATGAACTCAGTGATCAAATCTATCTTTTTCCAGCTGAGGCTCTAATCTAAGGTAAAGTCATTTTTATCACTTAGTGTCTTTGAAAGTTTTATCAGCCATAACATCAAAACCACCACTAATAACCATTACTATTGTGTAGCTCCCCCTCATGCAAAACAGCCAACGCCAAAAAATACTGTACTAATACTAATACTAATACTGTACTGTACTAATAATGTAATGCTCTTCATGATTGTGTTAGCCAGGTCTCCCTCTAATGCCTACATTTGGTGCAAAATGCTGCAGCTCATCTTTTAACAGGGAAATGCAAGTGAGAGCACATTTCCACCGTACTGGCCTCCCTTCACTGGCTCCCTGTACGTTTTACGACTGATTTTAAGATTTTATTGTTTGCCAACCAATCTTTAAGTGGGCTAGCTCTAACCTATGTCTCTGACCTTTGATAACCACACCTCCCATCAAGGTCACTCAGGTCTGCTGACCAGTTGCTTCTGGTTGTCCCAAGACCAAGGTTGAAGCACAGGGGAGATCACGCCTTTGCAGTCGTAGCCTGCAAACTCTGGAACAAGTTGCCTCTGTATGTTAAGCTGGCTCCTACACTGCCTGTATTGAAATGCACACATCTTTATTTCTTGGCATTTAACTCAGTATGAGAGAGTTGCCTTTCTTAAGGTCTTATTGCTTTTAATATTTTATTGTCCTTGTCTCTAAGCTGGTCTTTGTGTTTTTATTGTGTTGTTTTATGGTTTTTGTTGTGTCTCACTGTACTTTAGTCGTCTGTTGTTTTTAAATGTGCTTCACAAATCTACTTGGATTGATTGCATTGGATAAATAATAAAAGTTTCTAAATTAACCCGATAGCATTATCTGCATGGAACAAACTCATTCCAATCAGTGCAAATGCCCTTTTGGAGCAATTTTGACATTTGGAATTGTAGTATGCCACTTGCGTCTTATAACAGTCACTAATAGTATGTTAAAAATAAAAGTATTTATTTAATATGCCTAAACACATTAAATTGTTCATCTCAGTATATTTTATAAGGGTATTCTGACCTGCTAAAGGGACAGACCTCTTTATTTCCATTGCAGATGCTGGCTCAGGGATCCATTAGTTGTAAATGGCTGTCATTCCCTTCCAAATGGAGAGCTGGTCTGTGGCTGGGGATCCTTTTCCACTTTGACAGTCTATCGCTGGGTTCTGCAACCTGGGTTTAATGTGACACTGAAGGAAAGAACTTTCAGTTTTAATAGTACAGTAAGGTTCATGTATCTTTGCTGGTAACTATAGATATTGTATATTGGATACTGGATATTATCGTGTTGTGGGAAGTAGATCTTCATGACAGAGATACCCTAAGAAAGCATTACAATTTAAAGTAGAAGGTAAGTTATACGTATTAAAATACATATATTAAATTTACCAAATCTTAAAATAAGGGAGATAAAAGCAGGCTCCTTGTGCAAAATCCTGACCTCAGAGGTCATAAAATAGCATAATAAAAGACCTTGCAGGTAGTGTGACTGCTTTACCCTTTTGCTGATAGGCAATAGATCAATGTCTTATATGAAATGTCCATGTAATCCTGATCACCTGATTGTACGGCATGCGAGGAATCCTAAATGTGTGTTTCCATGGAGATGGTGTGTACAGGAGTTTCTGTTAGTAAGGCTCCATAATGTAGGAAAAACAAGGCTGTAGTGAGAGGCTTATGAACATAATATCCAGGGAAACAATTTACAAAATGTTTGGCATGATACATTGGAAAGGAGGAGACGATCGAGAATTAATGGCTGAATGCAAAGTGATTGAGATTTCATATGGACAGCAACTAATGAAAGGTTTTCGGCTTTTTTCTCACACTAATGTAATGAAACACCCGAAGCTCCAGGTTTCTCGGCCTAATAGCAGCTGAAGTGATCTCTGGTTGGGAGAAGTATGGTGACATTACACCTTAAGAAGGAGTGTTATCTCTGGAGTAAGCAGCTGCTGAAAGGCTTAGTAAGAACGTAAGGTCATTGCTCATGTAAGATGAAATCACACATTTTGTTGAGCAACCAAATGGTTTCGGCTGAAATACCCCGATTTCTTTGGCAGAGTCTGCGGAGAGCAGCACGGAATGGGCAAAGCTTGTACAATAGTCCATAATGCCGGCTCTCTGCCACTCACCATCCCTTCATATTTCTCTCTAATCACATCAAATACACCTATGGGATGAAAACAGTCTCATCAGTATTCACATACAAATGTAAAACACAATGCACAAATACATGCAGAGTTGTTTGTATCTCTCAATCTATATCTGTGCCTCTTATTTACAACTTGTATATCATCATCTGTACGTGCACCTAGCGTTTGTAAACGACAATGTATTTGTTCATCTCCAACTATCGGTGTGCATCCTTTTGAGACTGCGTAAGCGTACGGAGGACCCAGCGCTAATGCAATGTTTATGTTGGCCAACGCAAGAGCATGTCCTGGCGTTACTGTTTTTGATCATGTACTTTTTTATCATACAGGTGTTTTTTTATTCACACTTTATTTATTATAAACAGCCACTTCGATCAATGGAGCAGCCCATGTCCCGGACTGCAACAGTACATTTATGCGCAGCACAAATTTAAATAAAGTTTAAATAAAATAAATAAAATAAAGAGTTCACAAAATAAAAACAATATTGTGTACAGATAGGTCACTGTCTACATTCATTATATTACACATATTAAAAATAACTGGTATTGTATGACTAAAATATCTATATCTATATAAAGATGTACTTTTGTAGATGTCAATATTTGGCATTTATGTTTGTTCTAATAGATATTAGTCCCAGACTGCAGCAAGACATTCATGCACAGCACTACATTAAAAGCAAAATTTAAAACACAACAATTCTGTGTCTACATTAAACTATCAGAAAATTAATTTCTCTTGCATTGCCCGACATAAACTTTGCATCTACTGGACAGTGCTGGGTCCTCGCTGCGCTTACTCAGCGTGGTAAAGTCTCAAAAGTATGCACACGGAAAGCAAATGATTCCAAATACACTTCCAATTAAAAATGCTAAGTGCACGTACGACAGTGGTCCTGAGAGCTCAACACACTACACCTTAAGAAAACACATCCAAATAGACAAACCCAAGCAAATCACGAAAAAACACAACCACATTAACAGAAAACACAACCGTATTTACAGGAAACAAAACCACAATAACAAGAAACACAACAGCATTAACAGAAAACACAACCAGATGAACAGAAAACACAACCGCATTAACAGAAAACACAACCACATTAAGAGGAAACACAACAGCATTAACAGAAAACACAGCCACATTAACAGAAAACACAACAGCACTAACAGAAAACACAACCACATTAAGAGGAAACACAACCGCATTAACAGAAAACACAGCCACATTAACAGAAAACACAACAGCACTAACAGAAAACACAACCACATTAAGAGGAAACACAACAGCATTAACAGAAAACACAACCATGTTTACAGAAAACACAACTACATTTAGAGGAAACACAACCGCAAATCCATATTACAAAAGTGAGCCAGACGATTACGGAAGTGAGCCACACCGGATGCGCTGATTTATCTGAATAAAAATATATTGAACAAAATTATTCCATGTCTCTAATTATCCTCAGTCTGCTTCCCCCATGCAGTTAATAAATAGAATAAACAACTTTTATATCAATCCACAGTATTTATTAACCCATTTCTGTGATAGTGTGGTGAAGTTTGCAAACGATTCAAATCTTTTGGGTGAACGAACTGAACTGAATCACTTCCTGAAACCATCCGTTCTTCAGTCGGTTCAGTTGGGCTCCCAGCGTATCCCTGTGAACGAATCATAGATTCAGTGAAGCTGAATCACTGATTCGTTCACAGGGATACGCTCACAAGTGAGTGAATCCCCCTTTTCACCCAAAAGATTTGAATCGTTCGCAAAGTTGACCACACTATCGCTCAATATAAACGGTACAAGCCGTTTCTCAGGAATATCGCACTTAAACAGCTTAAATAAATACTGTGGCTTGATATAAAAGTTGTTTTTTCTATTATTAATTGCATGGAGGAAGCAGATGGAGGATAATTACAGAAACTAATTATTTAGTTTTATATATTTTATTGCAGATAAATCAATGCATCTGGCGTGTCTCACTTCCGTAGTCGTGTGGTTCACTTCTGTAATGTGGTTTTGTGGTTAGGTTTTCTGTTAATGCGGTTGTGTTTCCTGTTAATGTGGTTATGTTTTTCATAATTTGCTTTTGTTTTGTCTATTTGCAAGTGTTTTCTTAAGTTGCAGTGCGTTGAGCTCCGCAGGCCACCGTAAGGTGATGATATACAAGTTGTAAATAAGGGGCACAGATACAGATTTACTGATACAAATCACTGCATTAATTTGTTCATTGTGTTTTACGAGTTACAAACTTGACATTTGTTTGTGAATCCTTATGAGACTGTTTTATTCCCATAAACCCCTCCCCCACCACCACCACCAAAGCCGCTTGTCAACTCCAATAAGGGGACAATGACAAGGAGGACTGTATGGAAACTCAATCGAATATGGTGCTTTAGTTTTCTTCCAACCTCTTGAAATACACATGTTTATTGGTTCTGCTGCAGTAAACAACAGGAAATGTGAGCCCTGGTCCGGGAGCAGAGAAAGTCTATCCTCAGGGTCAAGAGCGCCAAACTGTCTGGCCGACCCAGTGGACAGCGATAGTATCGGTTCCATAATGTCGGGAAAACAGAACCCTATCCATGTTACGTGAGGCCAGGTTTGAGGGGGAAAAAAAGTATGATGATGTGGTCGCTTGTGCTGAGGTAATGGAGTTGGAATATAGTTTATATTCAGATTAAGGAGTCTCATCAAAGGTCACCCAAGGTCTGGAGTCTTCAATCTCCACAATACGCTTTTTGAATAGAGATACATTTTGATATGGGGTTAGAATTAAGGACCCCACTTTTCAACATGCTGAGGTTTTTTGTTTGAATGGATAACTTTAACTTTTGCCAGAGCATTGTTTATTGAAGGAATTTATACTTTTACTTTAATATGAATACTTACCTTATCTTATCTCATCTTATCTCTATTATGAACATCTTATCTTATCTATCTATCTATCTATCTATCTATCTATCTATCTATCTATCTATCTATCTATCTATCTATCTATCTATCTATCTATCTATCTATCTATCTATCTGTCTATCTATCTATCTATCTATCTATCTATCTATCTATCTATCTATCTATCTATCTGTCTGTCTGTCTATCTATCTATCTATCTATCTATCTATCTATCTATCTATCTATCTATCTATCTATCTATCTATCTATCTGTCTATCTATCTATCTATCTATCTATCTATCTATCTATCTATCTATCTATCTATCTATCTATCTATCTATCTATCTATCTATCTATCTATTGTAGTTTCTTGATGAATTTGATGTGTTGATGAAGAAGGAGAGACCGCTGACGCTGACTTGAGTAAAATAATAGATTTATTACAAAAGAACAGCATCAGACTGGACTTGCCTAGGATGCCCAGGAGAGAACCGAGCCGGATGGATTCTCTGTCAAATGACACTCAGGCAGGTGCTTTTATGTTAAGCCAGATACAATGTTGACCATCTGATCTACATAGGTCACCGTTCACGTTTTCACCTCCCTTATCACCGGGACCCCTGACAATGGGCTCTGTCTCTCTCTTGAGACCCCTGTCATCGTCTGTTAATTATTATTTTTTTATACAATGGGCACTGTCTTGGGATGCTACTCATTCCCAGACACCTCACTATCTATCTATCTATCTATCTATCTATCTATCTATCTATCTATCTATCTATCTATCTATCTATCTATCTATCTATCTATCTATCTATCTATCTATCTATTGATCTATCTAGCTAGCTAACTATATATCTATATATAGTATATATATAAAAAACAAATTCTGAAAATTATAAAGAAAATACAATTATGAAGCCATTTTCTTCTCAGTTTGAGCCAGGAAACATGTTTAATACATTCCCCTACCTACAATCGGCTGTTCATCTGAAGAGGCATTTGTTCCTAATAGGAAAAACTTGCCCACACTAATGACATAATAATGTTATGGAAAAAAGAAAATCATCCCATCCACAGCTGGGTCAAGGAGAAAAAGCTCAAATAATCTGGTTCCTGAGAAACAATATTAAGAAGAAAACCTTTCGCTATTTGTCTAACTTTCACTATTATAGTAATATCTTAATTCAGATTCACACTAAGCAACTATAGCAATATTTTTCTTTCATCATGTCTCTACTAAAAAGATGAAGTCAGTCAGTGAGAACTTTGACAAGATTATTATTATTATTATTATTATTATTATTATTATTATTATAAAACATTTAGTGACCTTGGCCTTCAAAATGTGTCTTTCCACAATTTAGCAAAAAGTATTTAACCTGTTTTGCAAGGGGACATTTAATCAATCATGACAATTATGTGGTAGAAAAGGAATTCAAGCAATAATAAACTTAACGAAATCAACTTTCTAACGCTTCCCTTCATTATCAGGCTGTAAAGCCAGTCAGGCATTTATAATGTGTTCACAGGGAACAGAGTCACAGAGCAAAACAAATCTGATGTGGAGGGACACACAGCTAGAATTAGGGGTGGGTTTAATGGGTACAAACATCATCTGTTACACTGGGTTGAAGATTTTAAAAATCATGCAAGTAGTGACAAATATCATTATGGCAAAACTTTATTATCAATGAAAACATACTTTTTTTTACAGAACTGAGGACAGGGTTTGCATTTATACGATGCAAAAAAGTTCAAATATACTTTGGCTCCATCTGCTGGCCTACAGGTAAAAAAACCCCCTAAAGTGCCAAATAAATCAATAAACATTCAATGTCTACAATCTTAAATTTAAAAATAAACCTTTTAATCAACTGCATGCTGCATTATTTGTATGTTGGCAGGAGAATGAGGATAAATGATGTAGAGCGGAAATAAAAAATGATGATTGAAGAAATTCTTTAGTGTACATTTTAATTAAATCAAATCAAATATTAAACACTTATTCTAAGCTTAGATGATGTAATGGAGGAATCAAAATATTAAAAAAAAATTCAGATAAAAAGTTGAGCATGTATTTTTTATTGCTCACCAAAGTATGATATAAAGTGGGACGACTTGTATTGGATAGAACCAATCCATAACCTCTTATCTCAATAACATTTCCAACTCACAGGAGGACAGTATTTTGGGTGCTGATACAATTCCACACATTAACAAGGGATTTGTATTTCAGGAAGTTTGACTGGCTGTTCTTATCAAGTTTTGGGGAAAATTGCTGTTCAGATGATGAAAATGTGAGTTTATCCTCGAGCTCATTTTACACAGAACTATAAAGAACTTAATTTAAGTGCCCCATAAGCTCCTTAAGTCAGCTCATCCATATGTTATGGCGCAAGTTTCAAAGCTTGCGACATAACATATGGATGAGCTGAGGGGGGGGGTAATTGTGAGCTGTGCTATGCCACTGACTGTTACTGTTACATGGATGGACAGAATGAACATGTACAATACTATCCCACTTTCAATCTGTGTAGTTCCTTCCTATCAACACCCTCTCTGATGCTCTGCATTCTGCACACAGGTTCTAAAATAAAACCACGTAGCACGGAGCACCCAGCGTTCAAAATACAACCCCTTTCCAACCCAAGGGACCGTAATTGGTTTGCAAAGCACACTGGTGTCAGATCTCAGGGTGAGCCGTTGCATTTGCCTTCACATCCCAGCGTTCCACCAGAATTCTTTCTGCCTTTTGCTTCTCTTTTTTTCTCTCGAAACACATGTGAGGGGCCGCGCTATTAAGATTCCACCTGAGTTTGAGCTCTCATGGCGGAAAGTGAACTAACAGGTGAAGAGGCAGTAAATCAATATCCTTCACTGCAGCCGCCAGCGCTGCGAGGAGCCCCATCTGAATTCTCCAGGAGGGTTTGTTCCCCCGCTCTAAGAGATATGGAGGAGGCCGCATGATATCTTATCCTTTGGCAATGATCTAATTTTTTTCTTCCTCTGTGCAACAATGAGATCAAAACATCAACCTGACATTGAAGGGACTTCTGATCGTGCTTCTAACAATTGGTTTTTTTTCTAATTGCTAAAGTTGCGCTGTTGTCACTGCGAGCACCTTCAAATCTTAAACATTTGGCCTAAAAAGCAGATCACAGCCTGGGGTGTCACTCACATGGCTTGACTGAGGGTGCCAAACCATCTGTTCTTAAAATAGACACAAATAGCTTTCATATAAAATTCTGTTCGTAAATGTTGTATCTGCGAGAGAATAAAGAGGACTCTGTCTCTTCCAATTAGTCAAATAATGTACAATTTCTACATGGTCGTAATAGCCATTCTGTGTCTCCGACTCCATATCATACCATAAAATGAGTCCTATTGTTATAAAATGAATGAAATACATATTGCTCTACTGTTTCCTGTCATTACATAACAGCAACATTCTGTGTTGATGCTCTAGAGCAGATAACACATTGTAAACATCACACACACACACACATATAAATGTACATTTCCAGTGGTCCTGCAGGTCTTCTGGAGCCTCAGGAACCAGCTGAAGGTGGACCATATGAGGTGTTCCTGGCGGGGGGCCTCCAGTCCGGTTGGTAGAAGTGGATGTCATGTGTTCGGGCCCAGTTAGTGAACACTGTCTTTTCCGTGATGAAGCGGTGGTGGCTCCCGCGCCGGCTCCGCTCGTGGGAGAGATACATGGAGCACTCGTCGGGCCCCGAGGGTTCGTAGTAATGATACGGCACCGAGAGATGAGAGGATGATCTGCAGAAGACGAGAAGAGGAGAGGAAGAAAGAAGTGGAGTGGATAAAGGAGAGATAATTAGGAGAAGAGAGGCAGGGAGGCGAGGTGGAAAACGACTGTAGAAACAATGCAGCACAGAAGATTTTAAGAATCTAAACCCCAAAACGTGCTCATCAAAGCCAGCCCACTCCTTTTTTCAGAACCCAGTGTAGTCCTATGAGAGAACAACACATCCTCAGCACGAGACTGCAATCCTAAAGCTCAAGGGGTTACGAATGCAGGTGGGACCTAAATACAGGACACCGACCCAGAGACGTCGGAAGGAGGAAAAAGTTTATTAATGGATGAAGGTCTGGGCGGGGAGGAGAAATCAGGGAGTGGAATCTGGTTACAGCATGAGGGAGGACTTGGAATGGAGGTGCGCAGCCGGTGGGTAGCATGGAAGGGGAAGCGAGTGCAGACAGGCAAGCAGGACGGCACACGGCAGGGAGGATCCAGGGGCATGGAGACAGGTACCACAGGGGTGAAACAACAATCTGGGGAAGAGTAGATGAAGAGCCAGGGTTTAAATGCTGTAGAGAAGATGAGGCGCCGATTGTCTGCAAGTGTGCCCACAGAGCAGGGAGAGTAGAGACGGGAAGCCATGCCTACGACAACATACACACACACATACACACACACACAGAAACATACAGGGAAGGAACGAAGACACAAGGAAAAGGGGGACAAATAGAACCACAAGAGAAACCAACAATTGAAGGTACGGTCGGGGCTGAGACAGTACCCCCCCCTCCATGCGAACCACCAAGTTTGTCCGGGTGGTCCCTATGGAAGTACGAATGAGGGAGGGGTCCAGGACAAGATGGCGGGACACAACGGACCGTATCCCTCCAAGTCCACCAGATACTGATACCCACATCCTCGGCAGAATACGTCCAACTGCCGCCTGACCGTGTATGCCAGGTGGTCATCGATGATCTGGGTGGGTCAAGGGGAAACAGCTGGAGGGAAAGTTGGACACAGATTTTAGATGGGAGACATGAAATGCGGGGTGAATCCTCCTGTGTGGAGGTGGTTTGAGCCTGATGACGGTGGGATTGATAATGGAGTGGATTTCATGGCATTCAATGTAACAGGGTGCAAGTTTCTTAAGAGCCCCTCTCTAATGGGAGATCCTTAGAGGATAACCACACCTTCTGACATGGTTGGTAGTTGGGGGCAGGTGTCCTATGGCAGTCAGCAAGGCGTCGGTTGCGATCAACGGAGCAGAGGGGTTGGAAGCCCATGACACACTCGAAGGGTGACAAACCTGTGGCTGCGCTAGGCAGTGAGTTGTGGGCGTACTCGATCCATGGCAGGTGAGTGCAGTGGAGGGGTTTTGGAAGGCCACGCAACAAAGTGCTGTTCCCAGGTCCTGGCTGGCTCACTCTGTCTGACCGTTAGTCTGTGGATGATTCCCAGAGGAGAGACTCAGCGTAGCTCCGAGGACACAATGTCTGTGGGGATTACATGGAGGCTGAAGACCTGGCTCGGGAGGAGGTTGGCTGTTTCTGATGCTGTGGGGAGCTTGGGGAGGGCCACAAAGTGTGCAGATCTGGAAAACCTATCCACTATGGTGAGCACAACAGTGTTACCTCGTGAAGGTGGGAGTCAACCGATTAAGCCGAGGCCTACTGCATGTGGGACCATGGCAGCTGGGTACCAGCAAGGGGCGGAGTAGGCCAACGGGAGGCCTTTCAACGGGCACATACAGAGCAGGCGGCCACGAAGGCACGGGTGTGGGCACCCATGGCAGGCAACCAGAACCGCTGCCTCAAAAGAGTCGCTTCCGCAGCAAACTGGCGAAAGAGGCTTGGGGTTCCAGGAGCCTGGCCACTGAGTAAGGGTGAAAGCAAAGTGACCAAAGAACAAGGCCCAGCGAGCCTGACAGAAGTTGAGGCGTTAAGCAGACTGAATATAGGCCAGGTTTTTAAGGTCTGTCCACACAATGAATGGGTATTCATCTTCCTCCAGTGCCTTCATTCCTTCAGGGAGAGTTTAACAGCCAGCAGCTCCTGGTCCCCAACATCATGATTCTGCTCGGCAGGGGACAATTGATGGGCAGGGGCGTTGGTTAGGGCGAAGGGCATGACCAAATACTCAAAATGGCCGAGAGGCGTATTGAAGGCCGTCTTCCACTCATCCCCCTACTGGATTCCAACTAGATGGTAGGCGTTCCTGAGATCCAGCTTGGAGAAGATGGTGGCTTCCTAGATGGGTTCAAAAGCTGTGGTGAGGCCGCAATAACTTATACAAGGCCAAAGGGAGTGGTCCTTCATGGCAAGAAAGAAAAACCCCACACTCACTGGGGACGAGGACGGCCGGATGATTTAGGCGGAATCGTGGATGTATTTTTCCATGGCCTCTTTCTACAAGACAGGTTAAACAAATTGAGGCTAGAGGTGTTCTGGGAGGAGATCGATGGACCAGTTGTATGGGGATGGGGAGGAAGAGAGAGGGCACTCTGTTTACTAAAACTAAAGGCATGGCACCGTGTTATGGCAGGTTGTCTACCAATTATGGGCCTTTCTGTGTGGAGCTTGCATGTTCTCCCTGTGCTCACATGGGTTTCCTCCATCTAACAGCGATGGACATATGGAACCAGGTCCCCAGTGGCGTCGTTGAATGCTGCCCACTGCTCCTGGCTGCCCCCCCGGAGGAAGGACAAGCCAGGATGGGTCAAATGCAGAGGACCCATTTCACCAGCCACCATCCAAAGCATGTGCGTGTGTGTGTATGCAGGTGTTGTAGTGTCATGTGACAATTAAAGATTCTTCTTCTTCTAATAACTGCACACAAGTCCTGATAAGCAGAGGGGACGGCTGATAGGTCACGGGAGGCTGAAGTAAGTGGGAGAACAGCAGCCTCAGTAGGAGTGAGGCACGAGGAGGACAAAAGGGGCTCCAACTGATAATTTTTTGTGGGACCCAACACAGGACACAGACTCAGAGACATAGAAAGGAGGAAAAGGTTAAATGGAGGTGTGTAGCCAGTGGGTGGGAAAGGAGAAGCGACGACAGACAGGCAGGCAGGACGGCATGTAGGAGGGAAGATCCTGGGGCATGGAGACACGAAGGTGAAACAACTATCTGGTGAAGAGTGGGCGAAGAGCCGGGGTTTAAAGGAGACCTGTTATGCAAAATTCACTTTGTCAATGTTTTTGCACAGGTACAGGCACACACACACCACCAGCACCTGCTTTAAACAGACCTCCAAACACCCTCCTGATTACATCCCTCTCCTCTTCTCCCTGATTTTACTGCCATAGCTATCATAGTAAGACGCCACGTGCCGAATTGCTGTTCCAATTTTCCTGGACCTTATTAACTCTGTTTTGTCAATACATGTCATTGGATGTTTCTATGTTTATGTTTTTCCGTGTACATGTTGATGTTTGGTTCTATGTTTATCTGTCTCATCCGTGGTGATTCTCCCCCTCTTGGAGTAGTAATGATGATTAGTTGTTTAAAGACCAAATCATGGTAAGTTCGTTCTCCGAAGTGGGGGATTGGTTCTGTATAACAAAAAAGCTGTGCTCTTATCATCCCACAAGTCATCCACAGGACAGACTTATCGCAAGCAGGTCTTGATGATTAAAGAATGAATAAAGAGTAGCATTGCAGGTTGAGAAGTTGAACTCTGTCCGAGATCCAATGGCATACAAATACTCTGTGTTGTATACCAAGCCTATTTACAGCACATGGTATAAAAAAAAGCAACAAGCCATTCAGCTTTGCTGTCATAATATACAGTATGTCATCACAGTAATAAATGTCACTTCAGGAGAATTAGAAATGCGCCTCATCTGGGTAACTCCATCCACGGCTGGAGCGTGACTGGACCCTCTAGCATTGAATATAAGAGCTAAGCATGGGAAGGGCTCTGTTGTTGGTTACAGAGACCAGCACAAATCTATAAAAAAAAAGAGTAATAAATACCAACTGTCCGTGACAAAACTGCAGATGAGGGAAATGTAAGTATTTGCTGTGTGCTCTTTCTCTGTGTGTCCACGGTAGGTTGACTGTACTATAGTCTGCGTCGTGCTCCGTGTTTCCGTGTTTTATTTTATTTTCCGACGTTTCCATAATTGAATAAAACAGAAATGGCCCTAAGACCCACTGTATCCCGCACTGCTCCAAGCTCCGTGCTGCTCCAGACGCGGCAGTGAAAGTCGGAATAAACTTTAAAATGAGGCCTTGTAGATCTAATATGAGTGAAGACTCAGCAACTGGATTGCTTATTTCTCACCTCCAATTTGCTCAGAAACAGATTTTTGTGGACCGATGAGGTGAAATCAGAGAAAGTTTACAGAGAAATGCAAGGGAATCCGGAGTAAAGCTCAGTACCCATTGGCTCACAGACCTCGTGGCCTCAGGAGGGTGGCTCCACCCACGCACACAGAGCATCAGGAACACAATGGATTGAGAGGTGTTAGAATGAGGTGATTTGAATGAGAGGTGTTAGAATGGCTAGAATACTTAATCTAAGCGGTATTTTCAGCAAAAAACTTCAAAAACATGTTTTGAAGGTTATAGGTTCTCTTAAAATGCTGTGGAGGAGATGAGGCGCCGATTGTTTGCAGGTCGGCCAACGGAGCAGGGACCCTGGAGAGTGGAGTCGTTAAGCCATGGCCACGACAACATAAACACACAGAAACATACAGGGAGAGACAGGAGACAAAAGGAAAAGGGGGACAAATAGAAACAAAAGGGGAACCAACAGGGAGACAGCCGGGGCAGTAACACAAGGACTTTCAAACATACACAATTCAGCCTCATATATATAATCCTGAGCAGCTGCATATTAGCGATAGGTTCTCTGAATGGTGTTTACGAAGCTTGTGAAAGCATTTAAAAGAAAAAATATATATAATTTCAATCTGTATTTCGAAGTTTAATGTTTGAGAAATATACGTCTGCATTGTTTCTTCACCTTAAACAGTCTATTTTCCTCACAACCCACTGGTCCTGCTCTTTCTCGCTTGTTGCTCAACCGAGGTTCCCTGAGTTCTCTAACTTTCTTCATCCAAGGACTGCTAATATATGAGAGAAAATAAACCAAGGACCTCCTCGTGTACAGCTCGACCCAAAAAATTATCTGATATTAGGCCTATTTCTCAACATAGCTTATGTCGAAAAAAAATCAAGGGAAATGTTCGTCTAAAAAGAGATAATTATATATGTATATATATGCATAAAAATATGATATTTCTAAAAATTTTAAAGACACAAAAAAAAAACATTAAAATATATATATGACCCCACTTTGGGAATCACTGCTCTAATGTGTAGTCAAGATCTGTCATTTGTACCGAGTAGAGCGTTCAAGGTTTCTGCAATATAGAAATAAAAAGGACAAGCATGCAGGCTACAAATCTAGTCCGTGTAAACAAACACCCTTTGAAGAAGAAGAGGAATAAGTTGGATTGAAAACCTGCAGAAATCCGGAGGCACCATCCCATACACGTTGGTCCTGTCGCACAGCTCCAGAGCGATGGCCATGGTGAACCAGCCAGTGCTCAGCCACGAGTTGGATCTCTTCCTGGAGGACAAGGGGGAATTTACCATGTATATTAATATTGTGTGTCCAAAAAACAGCTCTTCTGAACAGTATTGCTTTCAATTAAACACATTAGCCAAACAAATTCCTTACTACCTTGTACATACAGTATATGCCTTTCTATCAAATTATTGTGGGACAAGAGGGGAAATAATCAGTTTACTAACTTGTTCCAAACGTCTTGTGGTATTTTTTTATTTTTATATTTACTTATTTATTGTCTGAAATGTACATAATGTCATATAAGCTTTGTTTAGTCGATGAGAGAAATCAAATTGAGGTCAAGATCTTTTTTTTAAAGATACAACAAATGACATGTAAAAAAATCCCAAACAACACAATCGAGTCACATGTTCTAGCATCAATGTTCACACAACACAGACACGTGTTCAAGCAATCAAAGGAGCCATAACTTAAATCTTTAAAATTCATCCAATGAAGTTAATAAACAGAAAATGATGTCATTCTAATAATTACTAATTCAACCGTACACTGACTGTGGTTTTGTGAAAAATGAATTAAAATCCATATTCAAAGTTGTGTAGAGAATTTACGTTTTTTAACATTTCTATAATTTAAGTTTAATGGTCATTTTGCATCAAGGAAGTCATTCATAAACAACTTATAATGCTATTCTGAGGAAAAATTGTCATCCCAAAACTGTATCTGCATCAGTCGTGAAGCAAATTTAGAACGCTTAAATCCAAAATTTGGCTTGACTACACCTCAATTGGAACGGTGCTGATACACAGAACAGCAGCACAGTGATAGTTATCAATCTGGTCTTATCTCTTCTTGCCAAAACAGAAGGATGTGAGCGTGAGCCAGGGGATCTGGCAGCGATGCCACTCCTGTCTGTGATGACCCTGTTAGTTGGCATCTCGTCCGGCAGGGGGTTTGGGCGCTGCAGGGAGCGTGCACGTGCCGGGCAGGGTCGGAGACTGCCAGCGAGCGTGCACGTGCCAGGCACAGTGTGTGAGAACACACCGTTCTGTCTGGGATGCGGTTCCTGCAGCCATTTCTCATCATCACTGTTTAATGAAGTCGGTCTTATGACTGTGCAGAATATGCAAATGTCATGTCGGTGTTATTTCTCTTGGTTTAACATTTAACAATCCGTCTATTCAAAGGTCCTGTAATTAATCTGTTATTTTTTGTCATTCAATCATTCAAAATTGTGCTACATGATATGAAACACTGTACATATCTTTAAGTTGTGGAAGGTTGTGTTTCTGACCTTCCTGTAAATTGTGATATATCTGCAGTGTTCCAGACGGCATTGAAATAGAATCCATGGCATATTTATTGCTACTGCATACAAAAAGACTTTTAATATATCTCTAAGAGCCTCGTTCTGCCTTTATCAAACCAATTACGAGCGCTGCTGTAAAACTAATCCCATCAAGTTCTGAAAGATATAGTGGACTAGCTTTGATCTAGATCTCATTAATGATACATTAAGAGGTTGTCTTTTTCTTTCCTCTCATTCTTTTGTTGGAAGAAATTAGTGTGATCTCTACAGCGTTGACATGCACATCAACTCTCCTACTTTAAGTTTCTTGCACCCAAATGCACTGACTGCCTCTTTTTCTACATTTACTTTAATGATATTATTTACATGATACATTTCAAAGTTTTTATCGCTAAAATTATTTTGTTTAAACAAAATCCCACATTTGACTTTATTTCTCTGGTACATTTGAAGAAACAGCCAATGTATTTGCGTATGTCTGTGATCCTCTATTATTTTGTTTCCATTGTTGGTGGCGGAGTCCGCCTTTCCCGGCAAGAACAATCCACGCAACACAGACGATCTCATGGATTCCATTTAAAGAAAAAAGTCTTGGGTGCGACAACTGAACCCCGAATCAACGAACAAAACCAGCGACTTTTTTTGAGCACTTACCTGTCAATCCCGGTTTCGTTTTTGAAGAGCTCGTCAAACCTCGCCATCTTGGCCCGGGATATGACGTACACTTTGAGTTTGGGCAGCAGCCGGTTGATCAGCCTCAGGTTGTTGTAGACCTGACCCCGCCCGTCCCGGCGCATGGAGCTGCTCGGCCCCCAGAAGATGAAAACCGTGTCCTGGCTGGCGTTGAGGAGCTGCTGCTGGCTCCGCAGCACCCTCTGCAGGCTGGAGTGCGCTACGACACGCAGAGCGGTGCGCCGCCCCACGTCGCGCTGGAAGCCCAGGGTTGGGGCGTCGTTCATACGGATGACGCACTCGGAGCGGTCGATTTGCTCGCCCCGCTCGCCGCCCGTCAACTCGCCTGAACTGGTTACGAGCGCACATGTGCCACAGTGCATCTTCAGGGGCTGTGGGGGCGAGAAGTCAGAGGTCATTTTGGGTTTCGATCAGAGCATACTGTCACCTGTCATGGGCCATGCACTTTTTCTGTTGTGTTGTGCGTTTGCCTCCCATCATTTTGTTTTGTTATTATATTTGTTTTGTTTCTACAAGTGGCTGATGTGTCAGGAAAGAGTACTGGTGTATCCTGTTACTTCTTAATTGGTCCCCCACCCCTGAAACTCCACCAGCCAATCACCGTCATGTACATCCACATCCACTCTCTGCCTCTTTAGAAGATAATAACAATAATAGAACAGTGTGTCTTTCACACACTTCACAATGTATTGCAGCGCCATGTGGTGACTTATTGTGGCAATTTCGACAGCAAAGCTAATGTCATTACGCAACAGAAAATAAATTCACTGTGAGGAAAATATATCAAAAATGTCTTTGCCCTGAACAAAACAGTTGCAGACTCCAAAAAGGGAAGTGAAACTCTCACTTCCACGCATTTAGGTCAATCTGACCAATCAGATCCTTAGATTCTTGCCTTTGACATTAAAATCGGAAACGCTGTTCCCCTGTGTAGTTCTGCAAAATTAATAGAACACTACATGCTTAAGGCTGTCGAAAAGGACATTCTATATAGGCTTGCAATTTTATGACCCATATACAGTATATCATTACATTCATGACAGTATTACAGTCATTACGGTATATGTGGAATTCACAAGACTTTCTAAACCTTCTTGTGCTAGTTTCTTCTCAGATATGCGCGGCTTGAATCACTTGGGCTGAAAACGCTCCAAAATTAAAGCCGACAGTTGATCTTGAATGGCAGAGCCGCTGTGTCACACAGTATATGAAGTGATACAGAGAACCGTGGCAGCAACGTGAACAAGATATAGTCGACTATAGTTTGTCAAACACAAGCTAAAATGCCCCCCCCCCCCAATGTTTTTTCTTTTCTTCTTCTGTCAAACAGGGTTTTAGCATGGAAGTGAAGAGCTTACATGGCTCAACTCAGTAGAGCCAAAAAACCCTCCACATTAATTATTCTGAACTGAGCTCCAGGCTGCACACTTCCATCTGACGTGGGGAAGCTTGTGCACACACACACACACACACACAAACACACACACACACACACACACACACACACACACACACACACACACACACACACACACACACACACACACACACACACACACACACACACACACACACACACACACACACACACACACACACACACACAAACAAACTGCCAAAAACTCGTAGGATGAAATATGATTTGCCACCCCAATTCCAAATAGACACACCATTTAACCTTTTCGGGTGTCATCTTCACCTTCAGGATGAAATTAAGCACCTCGTTATCTATTTACACACACGTGTATCCTCCTTTTTATGGCAGAGTCCCTTCAGAGGACGTGTTTACTCATTAATCCAATAGTCTTGTAATCTAGTAGATGAATGGGTTGAATCTCTGAAGTCTCTGTTGAAACCGCTCATTCTTCCCAACTCTCACCGTGACACTAACAAGGGCACGTCCTTCCGTTCTCATTCTTCATCCAATTTTGATGGGAGAGTGGGGAGGAAAAAAGTGCCCCTTGGTTATCTCCCCTCTCATTCATCCAAATTAGGTGCAGAGCATGTTTAGGATTCTGTCCTAAATGTCTTAGCGGGAGGAGAATAATGAGATTTCAACTGTCAGGAGGTTTCTGATTAATTAATTGGGGTTTTCAGCGAAGAAAGCAACCGCGATCATTCTAAAGCCTCGCAGAAGAGAAGGCTCCTCTAATGTTCTTTTTTTGGCTTCTCAAAGGGCTGATATTTTTACAGCCTGGAACTAAAGACATTATCATATAAATGATGCATGTCCAAATACATTCCTGCTATGCCTCTGCTTCCTTGAATCCATTCTACAGCAAATGTCCAGGCCGACTGTATTTTCCCCGCTCAACCCCCTATAGTCCTCAAACACCAGCCCAACCTGGCTTTGTGTTTGGTTTATCTACCTGAGTGTGTGCGCTATCTGTTCCGTTCGGTTACTGCCAGGAACGCTCAGACAGGAGAATGGAAGGTTAGAGACACAGACACAGTGGAAGTTCTGCTGCGATATTAGAAGCTAAGCGACCGGGTTTGGCCTGAAAGCAATTATGATCCCGGGCTCCTCTGGGAGATGTACTAACAGGATGATACAGATACAGTCTGGAATCCACGTGTGGGCAGGAACCACTCTGTAACCGGAGACACACAGTAGGTTTTACCAGCTGCCTTGACTTGTTTTATAAGGGCTTTGTTTTATTAAATTACACATAAAAAGGTCCATGGCAAAAAAGTAGTCCTTTAATATATCTTTTAAGCACTACTTTGACATGGCGAATGGCAATTTCATCAAGTTTCTAAATCTATTAGGATAATAGTTTATGCTATTCAATTTAGGCGGGACTTGGCAAAAACACTTTCTATACCACTGGCCTATGGTATGATCTCTTAAGGCTGACCCTGCCAACTTCTTAGGGACAAGAGAACATTGATCAAATTGCTATAACACTTTCCCACACGACGTTCTGATTCACACGTTGATGTAAAATCTATTCAAATCTCTATTGCCTTGATGGTGATTTAGCCCTGCATTGTTCTCCATCATTATATCCTGCAGAGCACTTTCGATCAGAGCACAAGAAAGCAGAACGGATCGGACATGCGTGTTTAAGTTCAAGTGCCTTGTAGTACAGTGCCAGAGCCACTTTTCGAGAAAGACTACGTGAATTTTAACCTGAAAGGGGGGCCGACGTCTACTAAAGCCTAAACTGGAACTGTGTAGACCAATGCACATGTTTATTAAACACAGGGGAAGCCTCTGGCCATGGCTATAAGTCACAATTGTATTGCTATCGTTGTCCAAATCATTACAATTCCTCCCCTCCAGGGAGGCAATTTATTATCTAATCATCTATTCATTCATTTTTTATTCAATACTCTTGTGTCATCATTTATTCAAATGTTTATTCCAATGTTATGAGTCATATTTTATTGTCTCCAACCTTGCAATGAGTGAAGATACTGTCTGAGAATCTGAATTCGGGTTTGAGCGACACATGCCCCCTAAGCAGCTATTACATTGAAATGTTCAGTTGTTAGAAATCTTAAGGATGGATAAGCCTTTTATTTTATTATTCTGCACGTGCCTTAAACCTTCGAAAGTCTCTTCCTGGTTCACTGGCTTTTAAAATTATTGCAAGTCGAGAGAAGCAATTGTTTTGGTCGTATCAAATGGGAAGTGAAGCCTTTTTTTGCTTAATAGACAAAGGAACAACAGAGGCCAAGCAAGGTCTGGTGCAGGAGGGTGCAGCGAGGCGTTTAAATCATTCCAAGCCAGTGTTTGTTTGTTTGGTTCGGGTTGGCAAGGACACTACGGAAATGGTTCTTTTGACTTTGGGCTGGGAATGAGGAGTTCCATTCTGCGTAGATGATAGAGAGGAAGTAGTCACCGTTTATATATAAATACTGTTTAGTTTAGGCAGCAGTGAGTTATTGCTACACAGACTTACGTGCATATTTTGTATGGATCAATTTGTTGTGGGGTCAGGAAAATCCACAGGTATGTGTGTGTGTGTGTGTTTGATAGAAGAGTGGCTTTTCAACTCTGCAACACACAGCCTAATTCAACTTGTCAACTAACCTTCAAATCTAACCTTAAAGGCAGTAATGTATGTCCTTAGATAATCTTGATTTATACGCAATCTACTTCACACTTGGGGGTGGATTGCTCGGAATCGAAGGACGTGCAGTATTGAATTTGGTGCAATTTGGACACATAGCGATAATATGCAAGATAATATGGGTGGGGGCCCTGCAACGTAGTCACTAGACTGAATCCTCGACAATTTGTTGAACTGTGCCATTAAAACATCTTGGAAAGTTTAAATTATGAACAACAAAAGCCAGAATATCAGAAGAGGACCCTTCACAAAAAGAGCCTAAACAGAATATAACATATGCAATTTCCGGCAATAATAACAATGAATGTTAACCTTATTATAATATGATATGCTTCGTACATTTTTGTATGTACGGGCTGACATGGAGCTTAATTGTCATGTCACATATAGAAGGAGAAAATAAGCAAAAAAAAAAACAATAACAGAACCCACCTCCTTCCTCAATTAAATTCCAACCCGTGCAAACAAGTACATACATATATATTGGCCTGTAAAAAATACCCCTGCAGCCACATTAAACTCTATGTTGTTGTAAAGCATCCTTCTTGGTGCTCTAATTGGTGCAATATGTCTTAAGTGTGTGTATGAATGAGAATATTTGTCTAATCGTGTATTGTGTGTATACAGTAAACTGTGTGTGTGTGTGTGTGTGTGTGTGTGTGTGTGTGTGTGTGTGTGAGAGAGAGAGAGAGAGAGAGAGAGAGAGAGAGAGAGAGAGAGAGAAGAAGCAGACATTGGGTGATGCTTAAAGCTGTGGAGATTGATCCACTCATTCCAGTCATTCTGCGTCCACTCATGTTAGTGATGGTCTATGGACTAAGCAGAATAAAAATAAAACATTACTGGCTCCATCCGAAAGTGACAAGTGACTATCAAATATACAGCATCTAATAAATATATTTTTCTTGTTGTTTTTCTTTTAAATGGGTCTAAGTTATTTCAGAGGAGCCGTGGAATTGTTTCACCGCTGCTGTAACCTGCTGCTGTGAGTGGAACGCCTCGCTCTGCCTCGGAGGAAATCATGACTCACTCCAAATCCAAAAACGTGTCAAGTCCCTACAATAATAATTTAGCAGCAAAAGCAACTGAACTGCTGCACCCCAAACACATCGTTCAGAAGAAAATGTGTGTTTTCTCCTACTCCTCCTCCCGAACAGTGAGATAACTCATCACATAACAGGAGAATAGAAGGGAATCTGTCAGAATTAGCCTCATTCTATTCCTCTCGTCCAAAAAAAAAAAAAAGAATTAAAACATACATAAATAACATCCCAAGTCTTGCTCTGGGATGTTATTTATTCATACTGTTTGGATAAAATTATTTTGTGGTTGGAGAATTCTTCAAGAACATGAAATCAAATCAACTTCTCCTTTCACACTAGATTATGTCACCATAACATTGGTTAAACAAGGGGGTGGTATTGAAGGGCAGGAACTCAACACATTCCAGTTCCATTCCATTCCAAATGTGTCATTTTTAAGTGCTTCTTATTTAATATTTTATAATGCCAGACACCATGTATTATAGATCGAGAAGTGGCGTGAACTACACAGGGAAATTGGAGGTTGTACTTTGATGTAGAGACAAGCATTTGGATTTGAATTCTTGGGAGATTATTCCAGGAGAAAACCTCCGGGTATAACTGTACCCTTCATTACGAACATGAATATACTGGATCCAATGAACGGAAAACAGTGATACTCAGAAGATTAAAATAGTTTATTGTTGGACATGTCAAAATCTTTGATCTGTTACAGACTCCGATACCAACATCAGAACGTGACTTAAGACTTACTTAATGTGGAACAAGGGTTTCTTTACTCAATAAGTGTTCAAGTCCACACATCTGAGATCTCGATTTACACGCTTGTCGGTCTTTGTTAGGTCGATGGCGGCAGAATGCTGATGAGTGCGACTTGATCTTGGCAAATGCACAACACACACCCCACCACACCAATCAATGCGGTTTCTGAAGGGGTGAGGTGCTCAACGTAGGCGAGGGGACTGGGGATTAATATCATTTTTTTAAAGGCGTAGAGTGGATTAGAATTGTTCAACAGTTATTAACTGGCCACGGAGAGGGAGCGAGAGAGAGAGACTAGAGTGGAGCAATGGCACTAGACTTGGTAATCATGATACAGTGGTAGGTCAAACTAAAGATGGGGGACATAATAATAATAATAATAATAATAATAATAATAATAATAATAATAATAATCAACTTTATTTGTATAGCACAATTCATATAGATATGCAACTCAAAGTTCTTTACATGTGTTCCCATTATGATAAATCCCACACGTGCACATTGCATAAAATTCAAGAGTGGTTTCATTAATGTCAGGATGCATTCATCTTCCTACCACGCCTTCCCCAAATTACCTGGTACAAGCACCATTGAACATTAATGGGAAGTTCTGGAGCCAAGAGTGTGAAGTGGATTTCTCGCATTTATCTCTCGCTCTCTTTTATCCTTCATATCTGGGGGTTTGGGATGTTGTAATGCAATGTAATACAATATTACACCACAGGCACTCCAGTTTCTGTGTATGACAGCATGCCAAGAAGGATTAGAGCTGTTCTGAAGTCCATGATGTGAATGCTATTACATTATATTATGAGGGGTCCAGCCAAGAAAAGGCTGGAACCCTATTGTAATTGTACAGCAGCCCCTTATTGTTATTGTGAGAGGAAACATTTGGAAAAACTCTCGGAATTTTGAAGCCTAAAATTATCTGGAAAACCAACTTTGTCATAACACACGAACACGATTGATGTCTTCTTGATCGCTGTCACTAACACCTCGTGGTTGAAGTTTCATCCAAATCGATTCACATACGGAGCAGATATTAGCAAAAAACTCACCAAATTTTGAACGACTTTAAGACCGATGAGCCAGTGTGTCTGATGCCGTAATATGTCCAACCCGGCTAAAACTACCTGGAGCACATACTTCGGCATAAGCTATGAACACAGTGAAGGTGTCGTTTAACCCACTATGTCACAAGGATCTCATGTTTTAAATGTCATCCAAATTGATCCACATAAGGAGCAGATATTAGTGAAAAACTGAACAACTTTCACCTGAAATATTCAGTTGGTCTTGGAATTTTTTTGACATCACACATATCATTAAAAAAATGAACGAGATGAGATTTCCAGTAAGACGCTTTATGACTTCATCATATTATTTACTATAAATGTACAGATTTCAATTGAAAATGTCCAGTTGGACAGTGTCCAGAATGCAGAGCCGACCAAGTCATTCTGTACTTGTTCAACATTACCAAATTATCGATTTACGTGCGCATTTATATAGCTTTTCACCTGGTGGATGTCAGTAGATCTGTTATTATTATTATCTATAATAATAATAATAACAACAATAATAATAATAATTATTATTATTATTATAATTATTATAATAAATAAAGCTGCAGGCAGCAATACACGGGGCCCAGCTTATTCGTGTTTGGTATGTACTATAGTGATTTGTGTTATGTGAAATACATCACTATTTACTAAACGTACAAACATCATCAAACATTGTGGACTTAATGTAATTACATTCATGGAATTTTATGTATGCAACTTTCATGGTACCTACGTATGAAGCATGAAGCGTTTCCATGAAGCATTATGAAGATAGGTCAGTTCTAAATAATTGTTCTAAATAGCTGAGTCTTTTTTGTCTTATATTTTCTCTGCAATTTTTCAGAATCTGTACAATGTCAAAAACAACCTCAGCAATTAGTTTTCATAACGATAATAAATAAAATAAATATATGTTTTTTATTTTACATATAACATATAAATACATTTATTTGTAAAGAGTACTTTATTATACTTATATTGTTAAAAATGATGACAACATTTATGTAACTTCAACAATAATTCAGAATTATGATTATTATGGAATAATTTATTAATATTACAAACACTTTTTGCCTTTTCATCAAAGTTTGATAAGTGTAGGAAAATGTTGATACATGACGTGTATTACAAAGTGTTATTATTTTATTTCAGCTATATCTTATCATTCTATCGACAATTTTGACGTATTCGCGTAGATTGGCAATAACAGTTGAAATTACGTAATGTATTTGTAAAGTTTAGTTGAATTAACTTCACTTGGATCACATTTTCAGCAAGTTACATTTCTATTTATATTAGTAATTACCATTTCAACGGCTTCTAGTGTTCCGATGCCTCATTGGATTTTGAACGCATCACTCAGTCGCACATTTCAGTGCTTTGCAGTGAACGCTGTGACGAACCGTGTGGTTAACTGTTTTTTGTATTTTTCATTAATCCAGCAAAGTAATGTGGACCATGGATTCAAAATATTAATCAAACAGATCTACTAACATCAACCAGGTAAAAAGCTATATAAATATGCACGTAAATCGATCGTTTGGTAATGTTGAACAGAAGTACAGAATGACTTGGTCTACTCTGCACCCTGGACACTGTCCAACTGGACATTCTCAATCGGAATCTGTAAATTTATAGTAAATAATATGATGAAGTCATAAAGCGTCTTACTGTAAATCTCATCTTGCTCATTTTTTAATGATACGTGTGATGTAGAAAATTTTCCAAGACCAACTGAATATTTCAGGTCAAAGTTATTGAGTTTTTCACTAATATCTGCTCCTTATGTGTATCAATTTGGATGAAATCTAATACATGAGATCCTTGTGACATAGCGGGTTAAACAACACCTTAACTGTGTTCATAGCTAATATATAGCGTAATAGCATTCACATCATGGACTTCAGAACAGCTATAATCCTTCCTGGCATGCTGTCATACACAGAAACTGGAGTGCCTGTGGTGTAATATTGTATTACATTGCATTACAACATCCCAAACCCCCATCTTTGAAGGATGGGGGTTTGGGATAATAAGAGAGCGAGAGATAATTGCGAGAAATCCACTTCACATTCTTGGCTCCAGAACTTCCCATTAATGTTCAATGGTGCTTGTACCAGGTAATTTGGGGAAGGCGTGGTAGGAAGATGAATGCATCCTGACATTAATGAAACCCCGCTTGAATTTTATGCAATGTGCACGTGTGGGATTTATCATAATGGAACACATGTAAAGAACTTTGAGTTGCATATCTATATGAATTGTGCTATACAAATAAAGTTTATTATTATTATTATTATTATTATTATTATTATTATTATTATTATTATTATTATTATTATTATTATTATTTATAATTGTGATTTAGTTACAACAAATTTAAACACCTTTTCCACATGGAGTTTCCATTGTTTTTGCCCACACTCTGTACATGTCTGTACATTTCCTTCAGTGGATGAGACCACTTTGGGTTGGCACAGTGCAGCTTTGCCTTTTGAAGAATCGGTGCTCAAGTGTATTATTATCAGGAAGAGAAAGCTCATGTGCATCTGCATAAATTGGGAAAATTAAAAGGATCATAAATCCTGAAAGGGGGTGACAGGATGATAAAGGGCCAAACATGCTCACGGCAGCTTATAACTGCGACTCCTGTTGTGGCTGTCAGTGATGAGTTCTAGTTTTAGACATTAGCACGGAAATCACGTTAACATTTCACAACCCCCCCCCCCCCACACACACACACACACATTTTAGCTGTTATGTTGTAGGTCAAAAACACACACGTTAGTTATATTAACAATGTAACTCTTTGTAACTGCATGACAACGTTGCATTTAATTCACCCTTACCTTGTGATCAATGACACCCGTGTACCCCTCCAGGGCTGATATCGGCTTTTTGGGGCGTCCTCTTGGCTGTTTGGCCAGTGTATGAATGAGACTGACAGTGATATCTGACCGGTACGAGAAGGATGATGATGATGATGATGATGATGATGAAGGAGATGATGAAGATGACAGCAGGTCAGACATACGGCTGTTGTACATCACCATAAAACTAGTGACTGTGGTTATGATAATGACACCAAAGACCCCCTGGCACTGGAGACACAAAGCACAAAACAACACATTAGGCTAAAGAGGCTAAAGAGAAATGTACGTTGGTGTGTCATGGACTAATTCGGTTAAATGTCATATACAACCAATATGTGTGTTTATTTTTAGCGCGAATTATAAAGACAAGACAAAATAATATAGGATAAGATGAGATAAAACAAGACAAGGAAAAATAACATAAGACATGATAAGATGAGACAAGAAAAGATAAGACAAGATAAGAAAATAAAAGATAAGACAAGGCAAGACCACATACGACAAGATAAGACAAGAAAAGACATGAGATAAGATAAAAAGGAAAATACATAAAATAACATAAGAGAGTATAAGACAAGAAAAGGCTTAAGATAAGATAAAAATGAAAATACATAACATAACATGAGAGTAGATAAGACAAGAAAAGACATAAGATAAGATAAAAAAAAAAGAAAATACATAAGATAACATAAGAAAAGATAAGACAAGAAAAAGGCATAAGATAAGATACGGCAACATAAGATAAGACAAGAAAAGACTTCAAATTCAAGAGTGTGTCAGCTTTGACACTCCACAGAGGGCTTGGTGACTCCAAATGACATAATATGAAATATAGAAGCTTATATAACCCACTCACCACGCGCGTCTTCATTTTCACTGGCTCTCCTCCTTGGACCGGCCGCCGATCCAGGTGGATTTGAGATCAGGGAAAGACCCCCCAGGAGGTGGGAACTCTGGGAAAAGCCATTTCTCTGTCAGCCTCCACCCTCTTGGACCTTCTCTGAGCAGTAACGCTTCACTTCTCTGTCCACGCTCCTGTGTAGAGCTGCCTCCCACACCAACCAACTCCTCATGGTCCTAACGACCCCAATCTACCTCCTGATTAACGTTACAACAGGATGACGACAATAAACGGATGATGATCTAGGATCAACATATAGAAAAATATACAGTGACAAAAAGACATTTAGATATATGGAAGACTCCACCTATATAACATGACATTGTCTATTATTCTATGATTTGGGGCAAAAAAAGAATAAATTTTATATAAACATATGTGTGTGTGTGTGTGTGTGTGTGTGTGTGTGTGTGTGTGTATATATATATATATATATATATATATATATATATATATATATATATATATATGTCGTATATAGGGTGAGTTTCATTAAGGAGGATTTAAATGTATATTTAATACAACGCAGATAATCATTTCTATTATATAATTATAGAACCCAGAATCGCGATTGTTGCGCCGCCCCTTGCGGCCGCCTGCACGAGCACCTCGTGTGGATTACGCACATTTTAGTATTTTTTGTATTTTTAGAGCTTATAGAGTTTATTGTGCGTAATCAATCATTAATCTCTTGAACTTGAACTTGAACTTGATATATACATATACAGTATATATATATATATATATATATATATATATATATATATATATATATATATATATATATATATATATATATACTGTATATATATATTGTACAGTATATACGCCAATCAGCCATAACATTAGAAACACTGACAGGTGAAGTAAATAACATTGCTCATTTCGTTCCAATGGCATCTGTCAAGTGTTGGGATATAAAAGGCAACAAGTGAACAGTCAGTTCTTGAAGTTGATGTGATGGAAGCAGGAAAAATGATCAAGCGTAAGGATCTGAGCGACTTTGACAAGGAACAAATTGTGATGGCTAGATGGGTCAGAGCATCCCCAAAACGACAGGTCTTGGTGGGTGTTCCCAGTATACAGTGGTTAGTACTTACTAAAAGTGGTCCAAGGCAGGACAACCGGTGAACCGGCGACATTCATGGGTGCCCATTGATGCGGTGGGGAGTGAAGTCCAGCCTGTCTGGTCCGATCCCACAGAAGATCTACTGTAGCACAAATTGCTGAAAAAGTTAATGCTGCTATGATAGAAAGGTGTCAGAACACACAGTGCATCACAGCTCAGAGTGTCCATGCTGACCCCTGTCCACCATCGAAAGCGTCTATAATGGGCGTGGGAGTGTCAGAACTCGGGCATGGAGAAATGGAAGAAGGTGGCTTGGTCTGATGAATCCCGTTTTCTTTTACATCATGTGGATGGCCGGGTGCGTGTGCGTAGTTTAACTGGGGAAGAGATTGCACCAGGATGCACTATGGGAAGAAGGCAACGAACAATAAGATTGAGCATCTGTGGGAACTGCTGGAATAAGGCCGATCTGTGAGGAGCCCACCACGACACGTCCAAGACGAAAAGGATCTGCTGCTTACGTCTTGGTGCCAGATACCACAGGACACCTTGAGAGGTTTTGTGGAGTCCATGGCTGGACGGGTCAGCTGTTTGGCGGCATGAGGGGGACGTACACAATATTAGTCGGTTGTTTTTAATGGTGTGTGTGTGTGTGTGTGTGTGTGTGTGTGTGTGTGTAACAGTGTTAAAAAAATAACCTAATTTTAAAGTTTAATTCCTGTCAAACTTGGAACTGCAACCATGGTTCTTTCACCAGAGTTGTATTTTATTTTATTCGGTTATCCCCACAAGGTGGCAGTAAGTCCATTTTGTTTTTTAGTTTGTTTCGTACTTGGTGCAGCACATTATGGAAAATCCACAGTCGTTGGAAATCACCTGCTGTGGTAAATTTTGAGCATTACATATAATCTGTGTTTCATGTAATGCGTAAACTATCAGCATTTACCATGAATATGACTCTTAAAAGAAATGCCAGGAGGATTTATATTTATATCGCTGTAGAAGCAATGCTAACGAGTAGCATTTCGGCTAGCTTCAAACAAGCACTGAAGCGCACGTGGTCGACTAATCCACTAATATGGAACCTTGCTTTCTAGTGCGAGCCTGAGTGAACGTCTGATCATCTTTCCATTATTACTGAACAACTATGGTTGTGTGTGTGTGTCCCATTATTACAAGTATCTTTATATACTGAACTGTTGTGTTCAGTGTGTGTATTTTGTTAGTTAAACTTCCAGATGTAATTTAGTGTAGGCTGTTGTTATATAATATATTTATAAAAAAGGAGCTTTGAAATGAATATAATTTTTGTTTTAATATAAGACGTCTATAGTAATGTAATTGGAGTTCTGTCTGTCTCTGTCTTGTTTTTTCATTTGTCATGGACAGGTTGTCAGGCGTTAACTCCTTCCTGATCCCCCGTGCCACGCCCTTCCTGCTGCGCCATCTCACGCACCTGAGGTCCATCGTTCCATCAAGCCCGCAATACTTATTCCCCGGCTTTCCATCCACTCGTCGCCAGATCATCAGCTTATCTAATCTAGTTAGTTCCGCTAGTGGCCCCTCCATATTTTGGACGATTCATTGTTCAAAGTTCATAGTTCTCACCTTGCCTTTCTCCCTTGTCAATGGCGTTCCCGTCAAGCCTGGCTCCCTGTCCTCCTGTCCGGAACCTGGATCCCTTCTTCCGCGTCCACGCCGTTCCTGTCCTGCCTCGTCCCGTCCGGTAGTGCTGCCTTTCGGGACCCGTCCGCCCGGTCCAGCTCGACCAGGTCTCGCCCAATTCCCCCACACCCAGTGACATGCAATAAAACCTTGTTGTTCAACTCCTGTCTGCCAGCTGTCTCTGTGTTGTGCATTGGAGTCCCCCCAGCCCCGGTCATAACAGGACCAAGCTTTTTATAGACGCACTTTGAGCTCAATTTTAAGAGAGAGCCTGCCTATCTGCAGATTAAACATAATGAACACTGAACATCAACACATTCATGTATTTATCTTAAAGGAAAATTAGATAGTATTTGGCCAAATTAAAGTTTGTTGAATTACTTGGGTTCAAAATTATTTTGATTTGTTTGTAAACAAGAGGGTTCATTACACCATTACTTATTATTCAGTGATGAACCCATCACTGTCTATCTGTCTTATGTGAAACCCCTGTAACAAAATAATGTCACAATATATACATATACAGTATAAATCTATGTAATCACATAAACATATATGCACACACATAATTACAAACACAACTTCATATAACCCTAGTCACATATTTTCTAAATTCACATAATTCCCACAGACATCCCAGCCTTGGAGTCCAAACGCAGCTATCAGCATTTATGCCTCACTGCGTCCCACAGACATTCCCAAGCCTTGGAGTCCCAAAGGCAGCTATCATCGTTCAGGCCTCACCTTGACGCAGCTGCGGAGAGCAAGAACAACATTCGTCACATAGATCGCCAATGACCAGTAACGCCAAAATGACTTTATATTGTCTCTGACTTCCCAAAATAAACCGTTTGACTCAGAGAGCTGCTCCTGAGCACATCCCTGATCCGACCCTTGTGCAAGTAAAACCAATGTCTGTCTGCCTCTTAATTTAAGACCACCGATTGACAAACTGCAGATTAAAGAGACCCTTTAATTTCTGTAACACCCCTTATCTATTTTCAAGCTACTATTGATTAAATCATTCCTATTAGGCAATTGTGTCCGCCTGAGGAGCTCTGCCTCGTTTGTCATTGTTGTGAATTCGTTGAAATGATTGACTTGACCTCCAACATTCAAAATACCCCAAATGAAGAGATGGGTCCAGCTGCAGAACTCTCTCCTGAGGCCCCTCAGTACTGCAAGCCAATGGGATTTGAGCATGACCTCCCTCATGAGGCCCCTACTTTCAAATGAAACCTCTCACCGAAAGTTCCAACGCTAAAACATGTGCACCATATCTGGGGCGCTGTTGGCACCGTGCTCCGGCGGGTTATCTCCCAAATAGGAGCCTTTCTGTGTGGAGTTTGCATGTTCTCCCCGTGCTCACATGGGGTTTCCTCCACCTCACGTCAGTAAGGACCCCCCTCAAAAACATGCACCCATCATCGTCTGACCAGCGATGGACACTCATCACCTGGTCCCCGGGCGCGTCCACGTATGCTGCCCACTGCTCCTGGCTGTGGCCCCGGAGGAAGGACAAGCCAGGATGAGTTAAATGCAGAGGAACCGTTTCACCGGCCACCATCCAAAGCATGTGCGTGTGTGTGTGTGTGTGCAAGCATGTGTTGTAGTGTGGTGTGCTGTGTGACAAATAGAGATTGTTCTTGTTCTTCTATGGCCGTGGCATGCTGTTGCTGGATGGCCAACGGTGGCACAAGTGGAATTTTATTTTAATTATAGCGAGTTGGCTGCAGACTCAAATGCAAGATAACCACTAAAGAAAAAAAGACAAAATGAATTTAGAGAGATTGGGTGTTTCTCTTCCTCTTCTGACTTGAATTCATTCACAAGTCGATCACCAAATGACAGAGGAATTACCTATTGTCTCAGAAAGTGGAAACATTTGGAGGAAACATTCCGGATGGGAATTTTGTCTAAATCCCGCTGTTAAAAGTAGGCCATTTAAAGTAAGCACTTTTGTACTCTGACTATTAAACAACTGTCATGCGAGACTTGACATTTTAAGAACTGCTGTGGGAACATGTGCTTTTTGAAGACTTTTGGAGATTCATGCAAATAATAACCCATTGTTCTGGCTTCCACAATCTGCTGACATGGGTGAAATGTACAAAATATTTGTCTAACGTCCCTTCACTCGGTCCCTAAAATGCGTTCATGTAAAATGTGTCAGTGTCCTGTGCGTCCGCGCAACGTGCGTGTGAGTGCGTGCATGTAACCAGCTCACTTTGTCAGCAGCTCGACAAACAAAATCTGCACCGTCACACAACTCCCTGCAGGGAGCGGTGTTCTTTCACTGAGGTCTGCGAAAGGTCATCGTTGTCTAAATGTTGCGTTGTGGCTTAAATGACTAAATGAGACTTGTCCGGGCAGGTCTTACATGGATTTATCGTTGTTTTACCGTCTTTAGGAGATGAATGTAGATTATATTTCCACGATTCCATTTTCTACGATTAAAATATGCATATTTTGACTACATTTATCCACGGGATAGATAGATAGATAGATAGATAGATAGATAGATAGATAGACAGACAGATAGATAGATAGATAGATAGATAGATAGATAGATAGATAGATAGATAGATAGATAGATAGATAGATAGATAGATAGATAGACAGATAGACAGATAGACAGATAGATAGACAGATAGACAGATAGATAGATAGATAGATAGATAGATAGATAGATAGATAGATAGATAGATAGATAGATAGATAGATAGACAGACAGACAGACAGACAGACAGATATATAGATAGATAGATAGATAGATAGATAGATAGATAGATAGATAGATAGATAGATAGATAGACAGATAGATAAATAGATAGATAGATAGATAGATCGATAAATAGATAGATAGACAGATAGATAGATAGATAGATAGACAGATAGATAGATAGTCAGACAGACAGACAGATAGATAGATAGATAGATAGATAGATCTAGGTCCAAATATGTTGATTGTTCAAATAAAATTGGAGTGGGATAAGAAATATATTGGATATTGTTGAAGTTCAAAACAGCTCTTGTTCGTAAAAGCAATAAAAACAAAATAAAAATGAACAGCGCACTTCTGTATCAAGTAAGAAATTGCAGATATAATAATAATAATAATAATAATAATAATAATGATGATAATATAAATACAATATAATAATACTATTATAATAATATATTCTTCTTCTTCTTCTTATTATTATTAGATAATAATATTTTACAATATAATAATACCATTATAATACTATTATAATAATATATGATTACTATTATTATTATTATTATTAATATTATTACTATTATAATCCCATAATAACCATTCCGTCTCCAATCCAGAGGAATTCTGCTGCGGCTCCTTTAAAGAGTGTGTTTTTTTTTTTTTTTTTTTTCCACTTGGCATATTTCTGACGTCGCTCGGCGCTGTAAACACGCTGCGCTGCGCTGCGCTGCGTGCTGGACGCTGGACGCTGGACGCTGGAGGCTGGAGGCTGGAGCCCCGGAGCCCCGGAGCAGGAGGCAGTCCGACGGTTATCTAGTGACAGGGGCAGGAAAACAACAGGGATTCGCCTCCGCTCTCATATGCAATCTCCAGAAGCCCGGCGGTGTCGCGTCCCCCGTCCGAAGTGCGATGGCTAGGAAGACGGAGCTCCCCTCCGCGTACTACGGTGAGTGGATCCCTCTTTGTTGGCTCCGTGTAACAAAGGAGCTGGCCGGCCCGGAGCTGGTGACCTCTGGGGGCTTAACAACAACAATAATAACAATGATAACAATAATAACAATAATAACTGTCATGCCGCACTTTGGCTAGATATGGACATAGTGTTGCGGTTCCTGACGTAGTATTTGTTGTTATGTTGAGGTATTCATCTTTCTTTCTTTCTTCCTTTCTTTCTTTCTCTCTCTCTTTCTTTCCTATGGATTGCACATTTCATAAAGGTCCATGTATGTCCATGGACGACCCGATTGGAAAGCAGCATTTGTTTATTCAGGATTCATCTTGCACAGCATTTCTCTTTTTTTCTTTTGCTACTTGGCATTTCCACAGTATCTATGCACAGCAGTGGTTTGGGTCGAAGTTTATTGTTTTATTGTACAATAGAAGCAAATCGTTCAATTTTTAGGTTTATTGTACAGTATTTCGCCATTTTAAGTAGTTAATTCCTAGGTTTATTACATATTGATATTTATTTTTATATCCAGGGGTCCAGCACGAAGTGCGGGTAACCCTATTGTTGTGCGGATTTGGTTTTTGTTCAGAATTGTATCATTCTCTAGTATCATAAACTAGGAAAACGCAGAGAACGGGATTCAGTGGCCAGATGGTGGCGCTATAACAACCAAGTTTTGTCTGATAACTTGTGAACCACTTTGGAGAAACTAAATTCTTGCTTCCATGGATTCCTTGGAAAGATTCACGCCGAGTCTATTACGCATAGCGCCGCCCATTTGTGGCATGATAGATTTTATGGTCCAATGTTCATCAAACTTGGACCACAGCATGTCTGGACTGCCCCGAAGACAATTTATTCAACAGACATCTGCTACGCCCCATGATTTGGCCACAATTAAATTTCGAGGTTTATAAAAAATGTCTGGGCAGAGTCATTTTACATAATCTGCCATAACTCATCAACACATTGTGCTATCATCATCCAATTTGGTAGATATGGGCAGGATATGACTCTAGGCACTGTGAAAAATCTGGTGTACCTTGGTCAATAGGTGACAGTATGGCAATCTTATAAATTTCAATGCAGATCTCTCATTAGGAGTACATTTGAGTCATGATTTTTGCGCCACTTTGAATTTAGTCCAAAAGGGGTTTTTTTGTAACTCCTCCGACAGATATGGTCAAAATAAACAAAATGTCCACCATCAGCCAATGAAATTGAAAGACACGATTAAAAATTCACTACCACAGATGCTACCATTTAGTGAACCATTGAAAGAGCAAACTAACTCCTCATTCAAAATAATTTTGCACAATGTTCAAGGAGTCATGCCTCATGCAGAAGACATCAAACATGATCCACGGTTTATGGTATTCAGATATAATTTATGTTGCAGAGCATTCGCCAGTACACATTCATCTGCCAGGTTTCTGCTTTCACAGCAAACCCAGATCTGTTTCATATGATGACAGTGAGCCTATGTTTGCTGAACTGAAAAAGCACCAGCGGGATGGTGTTGGAGTGTACTCCAAAATTGATCTAGAGATACATATAATTTCTTCACCATTGGTTAATATCAAATGCCTAATGTTCAGTGAGGCACCTCTGAAAGTGACTGTGGCAGTCCTGTTCAGACCACCTTCAAACAAACTCGATGCTTTCCATCAGAAGTTGATGTCTTTGGTAGACTACCTGGATACATTTTCTGGAGGTAAAATAATCATGGGATATTTCAGTGAAAATCTCTTAAACGCATGTTGTGTTCACAATGTTCTGCAGCGGTGCGGATATTCTCAATTGGTAAAAGAAGCAGCTACAGAAAATGTCAAATTAATCAATCATGTATTCAAGATTTTAATGCCAACATACTTCAGCTACCATGACAGTATTGTAATTGATATTTCTCCATGATAATGGCTGTTTCCATAAATTGGGAGGGCACCTTAGAGAAGGGTGGTCGATATTTGTGCTATTTGCAATTAATTGATTATCTTTTGTTTTAAGTAAAGCTAAAAATCAAGTGTACCTGAAATGATACATGAAGGGCGTTTCTTTATATAGTTCACTTGTTTGAGAATCACCATCTGCTGAGCATAGATGGCAATAGCGGATACAACAGACCATTCCACGTCAGCGGCAGTCATCTTGGAAAGTTGCGTAAACGGCTGTGCCCTCCATCGTCATCATATCAAACCTGCCCCATATTAGATAAAGGGTTGTGATTGGCCCAACCCTGCCAAGGTTGGGTGGAAATGGAAGGGGAGCCATATGTACTCTGCAGACCAAATCAAATGTAAGTACATGTAAGAGCAGAATTATTTACTTACGACATTCTTGCATTCATGGATTCCTCGGGTCATGCTGAACCTATTACACATAGGGCCCATTTGCTTCATTATAAATTTTACGCCATTTTTAATTAAGTCCAAAACATTTTTTTCGTAATTCCACCTACAAATTTGGTTCAGTGTTCACCAAAGTTGGACCACAGCATTTCTGGACCGCCTTGGATTCAATTGATACAATTCACCAATGGATTGTTACTATGCCTCATAGTTTGGCCACAGTTAATTTTCAAAGTTTTCAAAAAGTGTTTGGGCAGGGCAGGCCTATTCTGCATAATCTGCCATAGCTCATCAACGCATTATGATATAATTTCCCACTTGTACATACAGTGCAGGGTATGAATCTTAGGCACTGTCAAAAATCTGGTGTACTTTGGTCAATAGGTGGTGCTATGGCAATCGTATAACTTGTAATGCCGATATCTCATTCAACGTTTGCCCGATTTCCCCTGGCTTCCTTACATGGCCACCAGGGCTTATATGGAAAATATGGTTGCCATTTTCAGTCACCTTATGTTTTGAGTAATTAAGATATTATGCTATCTATCTATCTATCTATCTATCTATCTATCTATCTATCTATCTATCTATCTATCTATCTATCTATCTATCTATCTGTCTATCTATCTATCTATCTATCTCTAGTTTACTCTAAAACTACAGACAATAGAAGCCTAAAGCCAAAAGGGTTTTTTTTAATTTCAATCTATTTTCCACCCATGGGTGCAGGATCTTTCCAGAAAAATAATAAGACTTTCAGACTTTGACATTATGGTCATCAGAGGGGGAAACAATTTTGTCCAACAGGTCAATGACTAAGGATTTTTATTTTCCATCTGAGATTCCATTGCCTTATGCATGGAAACATATACTGTTGACATTTTCTGTTATGAATGAGTGGGGGGGTAACTAATCTTGTTGTTTATCAAAGAATCATAATCCTTTATTGCCGTCAGGTGCCACATAGACAAGTGTTCCCATTCACAATAATGGAGGAACAAAATGCATCAACTTATAACGTGACAGATTTCCCCCATTAAAAATTACATTAATGCATCTTTTCACTGTGCATTTTTTCACAGTCAAAATGTATTTCAGATTCTGTAACTGATAAATCTGCTAAGTGAAAAATCTTCCAGATTGAAAAGTAATAAAAGCATTTTTATCACTCAAATCACTCTCATGTTTTGGAGCAACAATTTCTCAGCCCAGACGACTGTCAGGGAAATGTGAGCGGTTTCTTTACAGACTGAAACAGGTTAAACAGAGGCTGTTCCTGTTTGACACAATATCTGTCCATAATTCACAGCACAGTGTCCCTCTGTGCCGGTGGGAATTTAGATGTTATGTTATTCATAAAGATGTTATGACTCCAGCACTCTGTGGACGATTGTCCATAGTAGTATTTGTGTCCATTGTAGTTTTGTCAATTTTATGTCACTTACATAGTGCATGTTTTACAACAGTGTAATAATACACATCCACATTGTACAGAACAGCCATTTATTGACATTGAACATTCGGGTAGACCAAGCCAACTGACGGAAACTTACCTAATCTTCATGTTTATTGTGACATTTCTATAATTTGCTCAAAATTTCCCTTACGTTTGGATGGAGAGAAAATTATTGTGGAATATAAGGATTTTACTAAATGATGACAGTCAGCTCGAATTATTGCATAAGAAAATTAATATGTTGGAAACATGATATTTGATACATTAGACATGTCTCAAACATGGCGATTGCAGTTTATCTTTTATTTATTTTTTACATTTTCATCCATTTAATCAGTTCAAGTGCTGCTCATCATCATATACTGTAGGTTACCTTGAATACCACGCTGCTGCATAACCTACCTTTGATCAAGGAACATAAATCTGTCACAGTGTGACTTTTGTAAAAGGGCGAGTTGAAGATCTATCCAGCAAAGCAGAGGATGAGTTATGGTCGCTATGTTGTATTCAGCTGCTCAGAGAAATGGCCAAATGGCTGTATTCATACTTCATTGGACTGTGATATTGCCAAATAATGTAATTGTGAAATAATTATGCATGTATGACTCAATGCATCTACAAGCATACAGCTGCATATTGTTATTTAACAAGGCAAATAAATTGACATGACTTATAAGTCACATTCAGCAGTTCTTTCAGCATGCTCTAATATTGCTGATAAAAGTATACAGTATATCTGATTTAAACATGGACTTAGTAGGCCTAAAGCATCATGTTACTGTACTTTTTAATGTTCAGTCAGTGAGAGAAACATACAAAATACCCAATAATGACTCAGTGAGAGGTTTGTTTGTATACAAGTTCCATTCCACGCGGTTTAGTGTTGAGTTGGGGCACATTTTTTGCTTGGGAAATGTAGCTGAACACTGCACTTTTAGTGCTGCAACGCGGAGAGCTGAGCGCTGTGGGCTAGAATCAAAGAATGGCTCCTCGTGGACCCCGCCCCGGGAAAATTACATCCGGGGGAGCTGCGGGTTCAAATGGCTCAGAGAATTGGTTATGGGGTATGGAAGTTTACCTTTGTTTACCTTTAACCCTTCCTTTTTGCCTGGACATTAATCTATTTATTATTTACTGTGTAATGATGGTATGTTTAGAGATTGATACCACCTTTTAATTCTTGATTCCGATGTGTATCTTTGTTTAGTCGTCCAATTTGTACATTATATTAGGAATATTCTCCAATAGTATTATACTGTTTTAGCCTGATATTGGACTGATATCCAGAAACAATACAAGCCTGGTATAAGTCAGTCCCTAGTTGGGAGTGAATGGTACTTACAAGGGCTGGGCAATAAAATGACCTTGATCATTTTCACGATAAAATATTCCACAATAACAATACATTTATGAGGTTTATTTTCAATAGTTTTTTGTACAGCAGGAGTCCAATTGCCGGCTCTCTGGCTGCGCAGCACGCAGCAGGGACGAGGCCCCCCGGAGCAGACACGGCGGGTCTTCCTCAAACACCAACAGCAAAAGGAGAGCGATTAAAGAAAGAATCTGCGATTTTCCTTGACGTCTGATCTGATATGGTCGGAGAGCGTCCCTCGGTCCGCTTCAAACACCCCACATACACCGATCAGCCACAACATTAAAACCACTGACAGGTGAATTGAATAACATTGATCATCTCGTTCCAATGGCACCGGTCAAGTGTTGGGATATAATAGGCAGCAAGTGAACAGTTAGTCATGAAGCCGATGGGTTGGAAGCAGGAAAAATGGGCAAGCCCAAGGATCTAAGCGACTTTGACAAGGAACAAATTGTGATGGCTAGACGACTGGGTCAGAGCATCTCCAAAACGACAGGTCTTGTGGGGTGTATACAGTTGTTAGGATAATACCAAAAGTGGTCCAAGGAAGGACACCCATTGAATCAGCGACAGGATGATCGGTGCACCCATGGGCTCATTGATGCACGTTGGGAGCGAAGTGTCTGGCCCAATCCCATCAGTGCTACTGTAGCACAAATTGTTAAAAAAGTTAATGCTGGCTATGATAGAAAGGTTTCAGAACACACAGTGCATCCACCATCGAAAGCACCGACAATGGGCGTGGGAGCGTCAGAACTCGGGCATGGAGAAATGGAAGAAGGTGGCTTGGTCTGATGAATAACGTTTTCTTTTACATCATGTGGATGGCCGGGTGCGTGTGCGTAGTTTACCTGGGGAAGAGATTGCAAACCTTGGGTCCTGGCATTCATGTGGATGTTACTTTGATCGTACCTAAACATTGTTGAAGACCAAGTACACATCTTCAAAGGGGATGGTGGCTCAGGAGGTAGAGCTGGTGGTCTAGTGATCTAAAGGTTGCTGGTTGGATCCCAGGCTCCTCCTGCTAGCATGCTGTAGTGTCCTTGAGCAAGCCACTTAACCCCTAATTGCTCCTGATGGCTGCGTCCGTCGGTGTTTGAACAATTGTAAGTCGCTTTGGATAAAAGCGTCTGCTAAATGTAATGTAATGTAATGTAATGTTCATGACAACGGTATTCCCTGATGGCAGTGGCCTCTTTCAGCAGGATAACGCACCCTGCCACACTGTGAAACATGTTCAGGGATGGTTTGAGGAACATGACAAAGAGTTCAAGGTGTTGACTTGGCCTCCAAATTCCCCAGATCTCAATCCAATCGAGCATTTGTGGGATGTGCTGAAACAACAATTGCTATTGCTATTGGCTATGATAGAAAGGTGTCAGAATACCCAGTGCATCGCAGCTTGCTGCGTATGGAGCTACGTAGCTGCAGACCGGTCGACATCTGTGGGATGTGCTGGTGGAACAAGCCTGATCCATGGAGGCCCCACCTCGCAATTTACAGGACTTAAAGGATCTGCTGCAAACGTCTTGGTGCCAGATACCACAGGACACCTTCAGAGGTCTTGTGGAGTCCATGCCTCGACGGGTCAGCTGTTTTGGCGGCACAAGGGGAGGGGGACATGCACAATATTAGGCAGATGGTTTTGATGTTGTGGCTGATTGGTATCTAATCACAGATAGCAGATTCTGGAACTTTTTGGACTGTTCTCAGATGATTATGATGATTATATTACATATTTAAAAGTATTTCATATATATTTATATATGTTTTATTCATTTCTTAATTTCTTATTAATTAATCTCTTTTTTGTTTCCATATAATTATTTTTTTTTATTCAGTGTTTAAAGTAAAGCCATGAGAATACACTTAAAACTGTAAACTGAGCATTACTATTTTTATTAAATATATATTGTGATAATTATCGACATCGTTAAATATAAAAATATATATCGCGATAACACTTTTGACCATATCGTCCAGCCCTAGCACTTAAGAGCATCATTCATGTTACGCTCAGTCCTGTCTCACACATACAGCAGATCATAAAGTTGACTTCTGTTTGACTCTTATGGGAAATATCACAGGCTTTTCTGAGGGGAAACTTATATCTATAAAAAAAAAATGTATGGATTGGCCAGACAAGTTGTGAGAAAGAGACCGAGACAAACAAGAGACCGAGACACGCAGGTTGTCTCTAACCCTAACCCTAACCCCTAACCTCTGTGAAAGGGTGACAATTATTTCAAAGCTATAATTTAAAGAGGTTTTTTTTTACTTTTTTTGCGCTAAATTCAATTGAATTGCTTTGTGTTTACTCAAGATTTTCTAGGGAGACCACAATGTCTAAGAGTCTATTTTCTATTGAACATTTTTTTTTTTTTTTTTTTTTAATGGTTAATAAGTTAAAAAAGACAAAATCCAAGTGTGTGCGTTACACACTTTCAGAAAAATAACAATGCAGTCGACACAGAGAAACAAATAAATGAGATAAGAAATAACACATACTGTATGTACACATCCATCTTTCTACACAAAATTAACATGAAATAGCACTATAGTTACTAGTAGCACTATGATAACTCGATAGATAGATACAAATATAGCAATGTACACTTAGCCGAAGGATAAACAACAAATATTACCTACAAATAACAGAAACACAATTAAATATTTAAGATAAATGATACAGTGGACAAAGACCTAAGAAAAATGAAATATGCGGTCCAATAACTGAATAAAATAAACAATGAAAAAGAAAGGTGAACTGCTGATTAACATGGTGATGTACTATAAATCTGATATCAAATATAAGCTTTAAACACAAATAAAATGTTGCAATAAGCCTATAAACCGAAAATTTCACAGTAAAGCAACTTCTGTATTCACATTCTGGTGGTTGTGCAAATGTTTATATATTAAAAAAAAAAATTTAAATAGTTGAGTTATCAAGTGTGTATTCATAATCATATATTGCAATTAATCATGCATGGCATTAAAAAATATATAGTTTTTTATGTTGGTTTGAATCAAAGAGAGTTGTCTGAGCTGCCTACTCCACTGCAGCTCCGGGCCCCTCAGCGTCCTGCTGACGTGCCCCGAGGCTCCTGCTTAAGTCACCAAGGTCACGACGCTGCAGCAGCAGAACTGTCAGCGTCTGACACTTTGATCCGCTACCTCCCTCTCCCGTCACGGAGAGGAGAATCCTCCCTGCTCTCCCTCTTTCTGAGGGAAAAACGACATGGTCAGTCTGCTCATTTGGAAACGAGCGTCGTCGTCCTAGTCGTGGTTGGACCCCGAGAGATGACAGATGAGATCGAGAGAGATGATCGCTCCAGGATGTGGATGAAAGAACGGCAATTTCTTTTTAGAATAAAAATTGAAGAAATATAGTCAAAAAACATCACACATGTAACAAAGCTTGTCTTACAAAGCTTTGGGAATAATACCATAATAGGTCATCTTTTAACCAGGAATTGCATCGGTTCAGCACAACAAATGGTCACTTCTCAGCACAGACTATGAGCATTCCCTGAAAGGTGAATTCTGTTTAACAAGAATGATCTTCAGAACAATAGAAAGAGGGGATTTACCACTTGGTTGTATTATGGGACAGGAGATGTAACAGATAGTTAAAATAGCTTCTGAAACAATTAGTTAAGACAAAGTCACCTCAAAGCAGCCAGTCCCGAGTAATATCAGATTCACCATCGCTGTCGTTCTCCACGTCGCTGTCGGAGAACTGACTATCATCACGGAAAATGAAGTCCAGTATGCGCTGCTAACACTGCCTTGGATCGCACTGGTCAGATTAAGGTCCGAAATATGATTCAGAGCTTCTGCCACCAGCTTCGCGTAATCCATAACTATACGGAGAAGAAAGTTTTCACTGGCAAGTGAGACCGAAAGACCCCCGTGCTGCGCTTCAACTGTCTGTTTACTGAAGTGAAGTAGGTGTGTGACACAAAGGCTTTTTCTTTGCCGTTTCACAACAGTGGCTCCGTGTGTGTAAAAGTAGTACGATTTAAGGGTTAAACTCTATCAAAACGGTTTCACATTGTGACTTCATATCACATGGAATATGGATGAATGATCTTCACATGGACGGTCGCTTTAAAGCAAACCATTGATCGGCGTTATTCAGCGCAGTTCCGCGTCCCGGTAAGTGAACTGCGTTTCCCCATGTAATCTAACGGGAATATTTAACTCCACGGTTTAACATTTTTCTACAATTTATAAATCAAACTCTGTTTTGAAAATACGTTGAGAGATTAAAAAAACACAAAGGAACGCAAATCTGGAAAAATCTCATTTTCCTTCAGAAAAGGTTTTTTCAATTTATTTGGCTGCTCCTGGCGATTTTAGAAATGTGCGAGATGATGAGTTTTGCTGTGGTGGAATACATATTAGTTGGTGAACAAGTAGCTGAAATAAATATGAGTTTACTGAGCACCTTCCTGGTCGGCCTGCAATTTTTCACATTATATGCAGTGCAATCGTATATATTGCATATTTTTATACGAAAATAGCGTGCTATCATTTTTTATGGATTTTAGGGGTTGCAGCCTTAAGCTCATCCATTCATGCATGGGAGTGACGCTGTACGGGGCCTGATCAGATATGCCAAGTACACGTGTCATTGACCATCTGCTCGGCATTTGAGAGGATCCCGAGGTGAAACTGGAGCTGTTAATCCTAAAATAAAAGTTGTGATCTGGAGGTTTGGAGATTCTGGCTCGTTAAGGAGCAAAATTAACAGCGGCGACGGTGGATTACATGTAGATGGTTGTGGGATGAGACCAGACATGAGCAAGTGAGTGTGTGTGGGCCTAATAGAATATAATATAATATATGTCCACATCCACACTGGTAGGAGCCATCTGGAGTTTCTTAAAAAAAACCATTTATATATATATATATATATATATATATATATATATATATATATATATATATATATATATATATATTTAAAAAAACACCGCGTTCCAAATGATTATGCAAATTGGATGTAATTGTCATAAACATTAAATTTTTTGTTTTTCAATTAAACTCATGGATGGTGTTGTGACTCAGGGCTCTTTGAATCACTGAAATCAATCTCAGACACCTGTGATAATTAGTTTACCAGGTGAGCCCAAATAAAGGAAAACTACTTAAGAAGGACGTTCCACATTATTAAGCAGGCCACAGGTTTCAAGCACTATGGGAAAGAAACATTGGATATTTCACAAAAACGTAAGCATGATCATCGTACTGTGAAGAGATTTGTGGCTGATTCAGAGCACAGACAGGTTCGTGCAGATAAAGGCATAATGAGGAAGGTTTCTGCCAGACAAACTCATGGGATTAAGAGAGCAGCTGCTAAAATGCCATTACAAAGCAGCAAACAGGTACTTGAAGCTGCTGGTGCCTCTGGAGTCCTGCGAACCTCAAGGTGTAGGATCCTCCAGAGTCTTGCAGTTGTGCATAAACCTACTATTGGGCCCCCCCTAACCAATGCTCACAAGCAGAAACGGTTGCAGTGGGTCCAGAAATACATGAAGACTAATTTTCAAACAGTCTTGTTTACTGAAGAGTGCCGTGCAACCCTGGATGGTCCAGATGGATGGAGTAGTGGATGGTTGGTGGATGGCCACCATGTCCCAACGTGGGGAGAGAGCTGGTAGGCCCCTTTAGGGTCCCTGAAGGTGTGAAAATGAACTCTGCAAAGTATATAGAGTTTCTGACTGACTTTCTTCCATGGTACAAAAAGAAGCGTGCCTTCCGCAGCAAAATCATCTTCATGCATGACAATGCACCATCTCATGCTACAAAGAATACCTCTGTGTCATTGGCTGCCATGGGCATAAAAGGAGAGAAACTCATGGTGTGGCCCCCATCCTCCCCTGACCTCAACCCTATTGAGAACCTTTGGAGCATCCTCAAGCAAAAGATCTATGAGGGTGGGAGGCAGTGACATCCTGCAAAGAAATTCAAGCAGAAACTCTCCAAAAACTCACAAGTTCAATGGATGCAAGAATTGTGAAGGTGATACCAAAGAACGGGTCCTATGTTAACATGTAACTTGGCCTGTTAAGATGTTTTCGATTGAAATAGCTTTTGATTTCAGTAAATATGACCTCCTAATGCAGCAAATTCAACAAATTACCATTTTCAGTTCTTTATAACCTATAAAATATTTTGGATCTCTGTTGTGCATAATAATTTGGAACAGTGCATTTTGAGTATTTTAGAAAAAAAATACTGTTATATTGTTATATAATACTGTCAATAACATTCGAATTATACCCTGACAGTTGATGACTTGAAAATTATACTGACTATCATTTGCATCGACTATTTAGGAAAATCTGAGAAAAATATAATTTGCATAATTATTTGGAACGCGGTGTATGTATACACACACACACTTTTTTTTTTCTTCTGAGATTTACTGCAAATCTCCTTTCCTTTTTTTGGCCAGGCTGAGGGTGTGGGAGGAAGGTCTGATCTCCATGCTGCTCTCAGTACATATCAGTGTGTGTGTGTGTGTGTGGGGGGGGGGGGGGGGTGTCTGACTCAGCTTCAAGGCCTTGCCAGTAAATCCCCTGCCCTCTAGACCCACCCTTTTGACCTTTTCTCTGGGTTCTTCGCCGCACCCCTGCATCGTCATAGCGACGTTTCGCCACAGAAGAAGCCACCCTCTTGTGAATCGTGAGAATTGTGAATGGTGATATCTTGTGTTAGGAGGGAAGCGATGAGCCTCAAAGCCGCGCTACACCAAAGTAACTTCCCTCCCTTGTGGATCGGCACAAGCCAATGTTTCATCAATTATAAATGAAAATTCACCACATTCAAACTAGGAGACTCTTCCTGCTCGGCTGCTAAGTCGGGAGCGTCATTAATCTGGCATTTTAAGATTCTGTTTCTTCTTCTTCTTCCTCTTCTTCTTCTGTTCTCGGCTTTGTGTTCTCTTGCCCTCGTGAAAATATATATATACTGTTGCTTGTATTGGAGGGGTGTAAACACAGAGCAGCCGCTTGCTGATGCTACCGTGGAAATGATCTGCTCTCTCTCTCTCTCTCTCTCGCTCTCTCTCGAGAGAGAGAGAGAGAGAGAGAGAGAGCGAGAGCGAGAGAGAGAGAGAGAGCTGAGACTGTATAGGATGGAGACTCTTGTTGCATTATCGGCTTGTTGGAGCACCTCTGGTTGGAAACAGTTCTTTGATCCATATGTTCTTTTGTGATCAGTTGTGTACATGTTGTCTGTACATGTTGTTCCTGGCACGTAGTCACTTGAGTTCATGTTGTTCTGCACGTACTCGTTAGGACATAATGTCACAATACTTTATAAGCTCAATTGAGGATACACAGAAATAAAAAATTCTTATAACACAATGGTTTCCACCAGAAGCTGCCTTCCATTTTTGTTGTGCAGCTTATTTTAGCACCAAACAAAGTTTCTCAAAAAATGCTCTTGTCAAATCAGAGTTTGGACCAAAAAAGTGATGGATATGATTATCCCAAGCACATACATGTCCACACCTTTCTGCCTTTTTGTGGCTTTGAGGTGAAGCTGAAGAAGAAACGCCCCCTAGTGGTCACTGTTGTCACTATCATCTGGTAGTGTTTATCGCTGTTGCTAATGGCTTTCCATCACTGACCCCGCCCTCGTTTTCCAATTGGAGGAAGAAAAAGAGGTGGGACTGGCCTGTGGTGGGATTGGCCGGAGGCGGCGTTTTTAGGTGAGAATGGAAATAAAAATACCCTTCCAAGAGCTTCCAAACGGCCTCTATGACCTGCCGCCTAGAGCACCTGCAGGGCGCGAGCTGTTTGCCTGATCACAGCATGAAAGACGCCTGTGTTGCAGTGTGGAGCTGGTGACACTGGAGCCTGTGTGTGTGTGTTGGGGTGTGTTTTTGGAGGCAAGTTTAGAACAACAAGAGGGTGGGTGGTGGAAGGGTAGAAAGTGAAGGAGTAGCGTAGTGCATATCGGCAGCGCTGTGGAATGTACTCTATGTTGGGCTCCTGGTCCTGTTCGTATTAAAAAAAAACAAAAAATGTATACATCCGGTTTGATCTCGGCCAATCATATTATATTAATCATCATATATATGTCATATAAATTGATAGCCAAAGATCATTCTGGATAACAATACACCTTGTAATTAAATTATTTTGTCTAGGGATTTCACAATCATGAAATTTCCCTTGAAATCGTATTAAATTCAATTAAAATTTTCACAAATAAATATAAAATAATATGTAGTAATAATAATAATAAATTTAGTTGCAGTCAGCAATACACAGGGTCCAGGTTAGTCATGTTAGTTACGAATTACAGGTACTCCTTGCAGTCCGAGTTCCGTTCCTACAACCAGGTCATTAAGTGAATTGGTCGATAAGCGAGGACCTGTGTCCTGGCCATTGCGAACGCAAGTGCAGTGAATATTGACAGACTGCGTGAACGAGACTGAGAACGGTGATGCGATGAGAAGTATACAGTGTATACAGTGTATATAGTGTATATAAAGTATATAACATGTATAAAGTGGATATAGTGTATATAGTATATATAGAATATATAGTGTATATAGTATATAAAGTGTGATGCGCAATGAGATGATTGATGCTAAGACACCGCGCACGCACGCACGCCGCAGTATTGTACGCAGTGTACAATACAGACTGGTGAGTGAGCTGGTCGTAAGTCTGAACTGTCGTTAAACAGATAAGTCGTCGTTAAGTGAGGCGTACCTGTACAGTTTTCAGAGACCCCATGAAATGCAGCATCACTTCCTACCGACACCAATTACAAATTTCCAAGGTCACATGGATGGCAGGGTGGATGTTCTGGCCACTGCTTTTTTATTGTTTCTATTGTCTTCCCTTTGACATCTGGAACACAAAATCACACAAACAATACAATTATTTCATAACACAACCAATAACGCAATTATTTCTCAACATTTTATTTACGTTATTTCTATTTAATTCTTTCTATAACTCAACAAAAACATTTTGAAATAAAAAAAAATATCTGGTGAAAAATAACATTGAATTACAGTTATCCCAGTTCCTTTGAATGCAGCATTACTTCCGAGTTTTCCCAAGTCGCCTGAATGCACCATCACTTCCTGTTTTGGAGCGCTTTAAACCGGAGAGCTCTGTGTCCGCTCTGTGTCTGCATCTTAGCAGAGGACGAGCCCACTAGTTAATAGATCGCAGATGGAAAAATGATTTATTAATGACTTATTTAATAAAATGATTTTTCTTATTCATCGTGTTTCAGGCAGTCTTTGCGATGTGTTTATCGTGCATGTTCATATCCCAATGACTATGAAAATACGATTGATCGTGCAGTCCTACACACCACATTACCTCATCGGGTGTCAGTTGCCACCCAGTGCCATAACCTGGATAAATGATAAATTGGATGACGATGTCACAAAGCGCCCGCTCCGCAAACGAATCAAGGTACTCCAACGTTCTGCTACTTCCTGTAGATTTTTGTGAGTTTTTCACTAATTCCTGCTCCAAATGTGGATCGAGATGGCTCAATCAAGATGGCTCAAACTTGAACACCAGATGTCTGAGGCGTTCCGGTTCTAACGAGACCTCAACCATGTCCGTGGGTTCAGAGATTGTCGCGTTCAAGACACTTTTAGCCCGAAAAATGCCAAGGAGAATAATAATAAATAAATAAATAAATATGGTTGCAGGCTGCAATACACAAGGTCCAGTTTAGTAGTTCTAGCTTCGTATTACAGTTTCCCAGGTTCTGTGAAACGCAGCACAATTTACAAAAGTTACAAACACCTTGGACTTAAGTCTGGACCGATCGACTTGCGCCTCCGTCGCTGCATGTTGCTCAGTGAGCCTTGTTAGCCCATGACCCTGTCGCCGGTTCACCGTTTGTCCTTCCTTAGACCACTTTTGGTAGGTACTAACCTCTGAGTGCCAGGAACACCCCACAAGACCTGCTGTTTCGGAGATGCTCTGACCCAGTCGTCTAGCCATCACAATTTAGTTGGTGTCAAAGTGGCTCAGATCCTTACGCTTGCCCATTTTTCCTGCTTCGATCACATCAACTTAAGGAACAATGTTGTAGTTTGTATTGACTTGTTAAACCAACTGAATCTTAACTGAGAGTTAACAGGTATTGAATAATAGAGATATTTTGCTGATTCTCTGTCATTTATCCAGACCCTACAGTGTTGTGAATATCATGAATGATATATGGGCGGCAGAGTTCCATAATATTTGGAAGTCCTCTGTAGAAGTATATGTTGTGTCTGGTCAGTGCTTTTCCACCCTTTTACAGTAATAGTACTTTCCCCATAGGTCAGGCAGAGTAGGAATTAGTCATCACATCAGATGATTTTTATCTCGCACTGTATTTAAGGTTTCAACTGCTTCTAAGTCCTAAGTCCCTCCCGTTTTTGATTCCAGAGTTTTCCAAGATTTTTCCAGTTGTCTGATCTGTCAGATCATGACCAGGTCATTTTGATGAAAGAGAATCACCAAGGATGGTGATTTTCACCACCAGGATGTGAACCATAATTAACCGTGATGACCTACAAGCCGCCCTTGGGCTGCAGGAAACTCCTAGATGAGGCTGTAACAATATATCTCAATCTATGTAATCACATAAACCTATATGCACACACATAATGAAGAACGCCACCTCATGTAGCCTCAGTTGCATATCTTTATTTCAGCACACAGGGTTAATTCTCTCACACACACCTAGGTGCTTGTGGTCGACCTTGGACTCCTGCCGCTGAAGTTTGCCTTATCTTGAGCACGTACACATCTGTGAGGTCAAACTGACCATATATTATTTCTGACTCCCTAAAATAAACTGTTCGCCTCAGAGAGCTGCTCTTGAGCACATTTCTGATCCCTTGCACAAGCTAAAACCAACGTCTGTCTCCCTCTTTATTTAAAACCACCGACTGATAAACTGCAGATTAAAGCGACCCTTTCATTTCTTTAACAAGCCCGAGGACATTATTTTGCTTCATATTATACACACCTGGTCTGATGGTGAATACCCAATGACCAACTACTTGTTCAGGTTAAAGGTAAAGTGCATTCTAACTGTCTTAGTAATAACTGGAAAATTATGAATGAAGACTTTGTGGACTGATGTAAACCTGCTGAAAGTGGAAGTCTACAACACTTTTCAGTTCCCAGCTGTAGAGTTGATCCATATAGCTGGCGCTCTGTTGCAGAAATTCTCACCCTAAATGGAAATGGGATTTGGAGAGTGAGGATTAGGGGCTGAATCCTTTGTCCGGTCCTGATGTGTTGAATTCCTCCCAATCCGGCACCGCAGCCTAAGAGGCCACTTTTTATAGTAGCTCTGATTGTGTACAGTAGTTATGTGAACCGCCTGCCACAGAAGGACACATATATTAGTTAACAACACGTCAATTCATCCCTCCAGATCCACTTATGCCAACGATGAACATAGCTAGACCAGTGCAACCATGGCTGCAAGGATTTTTCCAAGTATTACGGACTGTGGGGGCTGGGCTTGATTGAAAAATATCTATATATGGTATAATTTTTGATGAATACCTCGATGACAATATTTGACGATTTGATTTAAATTATCTTCTTTTTTTTTCATTTTGGATCGTTTTAGTTGGGTGTCTGGGCTGTACCGCTCACACTCAAACATCGGCATTCCCAAAGAGTGAGCAATATAAGAGTGATGAGCTTGAATCACATCATTGGATAGTATAGTAGAACGCAACAGATGGAGGCAGGGGAGGTGGAGGGAGCGCAGCAACACAGCAAAGACAACAGCAAAGCAGGTAGGGCAGGAGGGACTGGCGGAAGCATGTGGCGCCGTCGAGTTGTCGGAAAGAAATAGCTCCGCAAGCTACACCTCATTTTGGCAATATTTTGCAGATGGCAATTAGTGGCGTAGTAAGATATTTACACACAATAAAGATGTGAAAATCAATCATTATAATAATTACTAATGTGGATATTATGAACTATTATGACATAATATCATATGACTCTAGATGATCCAGACTTATATCACACTATCAATGTTATCTCAATATATCACCCAGATCTAGTTGACCAGAGACTGTTATTCAGCCCGAACCACAGCTATTAGCACACGTCCTCCCATAATCTACCATTTTTATCCTCTACATTCCCCGAATCCAGTACTGTCATCTGATGCTTAGCATCCCGATGGCCCAGAGTCACTCCCTCAACCCCGTGGAGTTTGGAGATACCTTCATATGACCTTTTTTTAATTTCACTTGTATAACGGACCGATCATGGTTTTCCTCTGTATATTTCCATATAATGTGTCCTTGCTGTGTCTGTAACTCTCCAGCTTGCTTGAGGCCGCACCACACTCCCTTATACTCCTATTTGCGTGTAGAGATAAGACAATGTGATACTCCCTTGTCTCCACAGCAACTTTTATTTGGTAGGTGCATAAGTTTTGAGATATTCAGAAACTTTCCTCTCCGTCCCCAGTTACTGCTTGCAGTATCTACTCCCAGAAACTTTCTCTGTTCCTTTATAACAAAGAAACAGTTAGGGCACGTCTTCTATCTTGCACCTTTGCAGACTGTACACTGCTCATTATTTTTTCTGCACATTGTGTATTGTATTATTATATTATTGTTGGGGCGTAGTCAGTATGACGACACCCAAATCTGTAAGCACACCTTTACATCTGGCCTATATGTATTTCTGATAATACTGTAACTCTTGGCACTTCTCCGGTGTACCCTGCGGGATGCACTTGGACAAGGTGCCCAGCTGCTAAGTTTCCCAACTGTTAGTAAATAAACTTAAAGGGGCAATAGACAACCTTTCAACTTTTTCCCCCCTAGCTTTTCCAAGTGGTATTATTGTTTGTGCCACTGTCGCAAATACAACCGGTTCGTCTCCACTGGTGAGGGAAGAAAAACACAAACACACACACACACACACACACACACACACACACACACACACACACACACACACACACACACACACACAAGCACTTTGCCCCTGCCTGGCATGTAACACCGCGATCCCCGCTCCACTGCGCGATCCGCTGTGCGTCCCCATTTCCAGTTTCTCCAAACAAAACCAATAAAACTATTGTGGGCGTTTTTTGTGGGTTTTTATTTGAAGATGTGTTTGTAACAAAAAAAGGTCATTATTCTATAGCTATTACACTGTGCAATCAGCATTCACTTCATAATGATAAGTTGAAGCAAAAAAGTTTTCTATTGCTCCTTTAAAGCTTTTAAAAGCTAAAGAAGTAGTACTTTGACTTATTTCTCTGCACTCATCCATGATCTCAGCAGAAGAAACCTGCGGGCTCCGGTGGAGGCCTCACCCAGGGAGAAAAATCTTCCGGAATAAGATTTATATTATTCCCCCAGTTAATTTAGTTGAAGTCAAATTTAGTCACATTTCAGCTTTGCTGAGTAAGCATGTTTTTTTTCCCCCCACTCTCTCCGCATATAATTTGGGCTGGGTCAGATGGTTTGGAATATTTAACTTAGCCTCGACTGTGAAATGGAGTTGCATGTTTTTCCATTTAGATGTATCTAAATGATTTATTTATGGAATTGTTTGTGTTTTAATGTAGTTTATGTGAGTCTTTCATGTTTTTATTAAATTGCGAGCCCCTAACCTAATTTTCTGTCATGTGATAGACAACGTTTTTTGAATGTTGAATGTTGAATCTTGTCACGTATTGACAATCTCTTATCCTTTGAGTTGATAAGCAAAGTGACAGCACTCATTTTATCCCAGTAAGCATCGATTCTGGGTCTCTGTTGGTGTTTTTTTTTTTGGGGCATATTGGCCCGCTCCTCACCTCCCAGTGTCACTATCCACAGTACAATATGTTCTCTCATCATGCACAGCTCCCCCCTTGATCCCAGTAGGATTCAGCTTTCATCTTCCATACGGACCAACCTGCTTTATTTTTGCCCACAATGGCCTCCACGTATTAGCAACCTGCCATCGCTTTGACCTGCGCACTCACCCAAATAGATCAATCAGGAAAAGCATATTTTTCTGTCTATTTATATTCGGCCCGCTAGCTGCGGTGACCCAGCGTTCTCACGGCAGAGTTACTTCTAATTAGCTCTGATGTAAGGTAATGTGTTGCATGGCCCTGGAGATGTAGCAACATTCCCTGGAGATGTAGAAACATCTGAAGACAATTTTTGGCAACTAATTACTCATGTGTGTATAAAGCCACCATTGCATCTTAAAGGCCTATCGCGCTTTTGAGGCATTTACTGAAATGTCTATAACAGCGATCGCAAGTTAAGAGTGGAAATCATTTGCTTGGCCATGAAAGGTTATATATTGATGGAGGACAGAATTCAACTATCTCGCTGGGTTTTAGCACTTCTTGCCAAAATGACATTCCAGCTTTGTGTCACTTCGCCTCCGTGTCAGCGCTCTATCTCACTCCAAATACTGCAGCGAGTTAATGGTCCTGTGACATTGTGTCCTTGGCTGAGAAATTCACACACTTAACCCAGAAAATTGCCCATTTTTAGAACTGAAAATATCATCTCAGCAAGAGGCTCTCATCAAAAATGACTTCAAACGAAGACTTACATTTAAAAAAAAAATGGAAATAAAATGAGTCATCGTCAGACTGTGTTAACACTTTGAGAGTAAAAGCTGCATATGAGGACCTTTTGTGGTAAAATGTTGGTGTTTAATTGCTGTTAATGATGGAATTTACCTTATCAAGGAAAATCGAATTGAGGCGGCGAACCCCTTTCGGATTTCCCATTTCTGAGCATCCCTGAAGTAATAGATATTCTAGTGACAGTTCCAGAATTAAGTATATCTTCTGCTGCCTTTCAGTTGCACAAAGAAAGCTCCTAAACCTCAAGGTGAAAAGGGAATGAAATAAAAGTCCCACACATCGTTCTCGACCCGGAGGACTGGGAACATGACAGGAATTTTGGGTTTGGAGCAAAGTGAAACAGCTTTTCTGTCCCCCCCAAAAAAAATCATGGATGGTGCAACTTAACTGACTTGCAGAGACAGCTTTTCAAACCACCGTGGAGAGTTTAAAGATGCTGACCTGATCAAAATTTAATGACCAGAGCCTGAAGAGTGGCATATTCAGCAACCAGCACACACACACACACACACACACACACACACACACACACACACACACACACACACACACACACACACACACACAAAATATTAATATGTGGGAGATCCTTATGACCCTATGGGGGTGATACAGATTTATGGGGGTGTTACAGTTTTTTTTAACTCAGAAATTGATACGGCACGTTTAATTCACTAATATGGACATAAATGTGGTTTAACAAACTGTGATTTTTCAAATACATTGCAATAATTTATAATTAGAATTCATACCCTATGTACCCATATCAATATAAAATAAAATTGCGTTTACATATTCTGTATATTCAATTTGACTATTTCTGCTTTTGGCTATTTGTGTATATTTGGCAATTTTTTACTTTTACTTTAAACTTTACTTTTTATATAATTTTATTATTATTATTAAATTTTTCTTAATTTAAAATTTAAGTTTATTTATGCTCATCGTCTCTAGAAAAACGTACCATTCTTCACCGTAATAAATTCCGCGTACACTTAAATGCGCCTGGCGGAATAAACTCTTGATTCTGATTCTAATATTTGTTCTTCAACAACGGCCACAGAGACTTTCTTTCTCTGTCGAGTTTCACTTTAAATAATTCTACCCCTCTCCCCCGCTTGTTCCGAAATCGCTTCTCAACGACAACAAACAGCACACACTCTTATGGGGCAGATGGGGTGAGCGCGACCAGACTGTCAGCTGGTGCAGAACACAGTCACACCCTTTGCACGTCCAACTTCAATAGTTTCTAATCAAAACCACGACACGGCTGAGCCCGCTTTCCCTTGCTGTTGCCTTTTCTCCCCGTTTTACTGTTTATTTGATTATTTTTCTTTGCCAATTTAAAGGCTTGTTTTAGGTTTTTGTTCATTACCAAGTCTTTAATTTCCAAGTTTTGTTGTATCTTCTAGTATTAAGGTTATGTACATTGCCAATTTTTCTTATTTTCTTTTCTTATTTTCTTCAATTTATTTTTTAGGTCATTTTAACTGTTTACTGTTTTTACTGTTTTAGGTTAATATTTATTGGTTATCTATCTATCTATCTATCTATCTATCTATCTATCTATCTATCTATCTATCTATCTATCTATCTATCTATCTATCTATCTATCTATCTATCTATCTATCTATCTATCTATCTATCTATCTATCTGTATACTTGATCTTTTTTATTAATTGGGTTAAATCTGCTATCTGTATTCTGATATATATTTCATTTTTGTGGTCCTGCAGCACTGAAAGCCTGAGCCTCCCATGGTGTTGTCATTTTAGGATGCTAACAATTTGAACTTATTGTTTTTGCTGAGCCTGCATACTCAGTTTGACCTTCATGCATTTGGTCTCAGTCGCCCTTCGGATCACTTGTCATGGTTTAGGGAGGAGAAGAGGATTGGTCCATCCCTGTTTCTACCAGCTGGCCCGGGCCTCTGAACCGGTCACTAGCCTACTTTATAACCTTGATGCCTCTGGGACACACGCTGCTGCATTATGTCCAGAAAGGACGATGCAGGCCAGGACGGAGCAGCAATTTCCATTTGCTAGGATTACTTTTTATCGATAGATAGATAGATAGATAGATAGATAGATAGATAGATAGACAATAAACAATAAAAAAAAAACCAGAAAAACAGACATCAAGAATATAAAGATTTTGTTAAATGTTAACAATGAAGACGTAAAAGATATAAGCAATGATCAATAATTTGGCAAATGTTAATTCTTAATAATTAACAATAAAAAAACCTCTAAATATACACTTAATATGATATGAAATCAACAGTAAAAAAATAATAAATTGGCAATATACAATAGTGATTAACAATTATAATTACACTATTATGTTTTCAAGCATTTTCCCATGCTTGCACGTGCCATTCAATTGGTTATCAAATGGATATTACTGGCAGACTAGAAAAATGCATCTTGTCATTTTTGCCTCTTCCTCACATTTAAAAGAAAATGGAGCCAAGTCATGTGCTCTGTGCCTCTGAACAAGATAACTATGGGAAATGGGCAGATGGGAGATGGATCCACTCATTCTGCCCCTGTTTAGCCCCCAGCAGCCAGCAGATATTATTATGTTCCAAATATGATGATTAATATGTCCTTAGGAGTCATCCACACTTTGTTCACGGTTTTGAGGTTAGTACAGACTGACACGCTCAAGAGCTTTGGCTTTGTGTGGATGAACTGAATATTTTGGGACTGTGGCTCAGTACTCATAATGTAAAGGATGTGCAGGGATACCGTACACTTTGGACTCTGTGGAAAGCCCAGCCAAGATTTTAAAGCACTGTAATGTGGGAGTGGTCTGATTTTAGCAGCCACACCTGTCTTGGGTCTAGTAAATTGGGCCCAAGATCAGGGTTGGCTGCATGCCTGTTGCGCATCAGATCAATCAACGGGCACAGGTTAAATCACCCATCCCCACACGCACAAAGGAGCCCTTGTCACGGCATGTTTCCATCTGCTCGGGCTTGTTCCACCTTGCCCACTCTCTTTAATAAACTGGTACGTTTTAACACCATCACCTGTGTCTCTGTGTTGGAGGGCACTGAAAAAGCCACTCGGGTGGCGTGTGACAGGCAGAATTACCACAAGCACTTCCAAAAGTTTTATCTCCTCGCATCCGCAAAATACTATATGTGCTTTAGTGCTCTCGTCTTACTTCAACACGAAGACACTCGTGCTGTGAGTTCACTCACAGTTTGTCGGTACGAAGCATATTTCGTTTACATTTCCTTAAGTTTCTTTCGAGAAATAAGTTCTTAATCTTAATGGGATTTTTTGAGATTCAACAAAAAAAATAAAATAAATAAGTGGTTGCTGATCATTGGAATTCTTGTTGACTTTCAGGTGAACCAAGGAAGTTTGACCCGACCTTCAGAGGGCCGGTTCAGAACAGGTACTGTGTTACACCTACACTTACCTTTTGTTTGAATGGAAATCAGAGTTATTGTTGTGTGAATGCTTTAATTATGCAATGAAACTCATGTATTCTACTTCTTATCACATTTTGGGGACAGCCCACATCATCAGTCTCCATCCACTATTCCCTCCTTTCATCAGTCAAATAATCACTGTGATGGAAAATTACAAAGTGTTATGTGTCTCTAGTTTTTACTATATATATCTGTAGATTTCTGTAGATTGTGTGTCTGTACTTCTTCACCCTTTGTTCAAAGGAATCACTATGTGTGTTTAAGGTTACTCTAAGCTCAAACTTCTGTGTGTGTGTGTGTGTGTGTGTGTGTGTGTGTGTGTGTGTGTGTGTGTGTGTGTGTGTGTGTGTGTGTGTGTGTGTGTGTGTGTGTGTGTGTGTGTGTGTGACCTCTAGGTCGAGGGGAATTTCCTGCCTGCACGGTCAACCACATCCTATTAGGGGTGACGTCTTAGTGCAGGGGTGCCCAATACGTCGATCGCGATCGACCGGTAGATCGCGAAGGTAGTGCGGGTAGATCGCACGCCATTCAAAAAATAAATAAAAAATACAATATGCCTGGAAAAGACAAAACCGTGGTCAACATGATCAGTTTAGTTCAGTAGTGCAACTCCTGTTCTCAAAGCTGCAGCGCCATGATTTGGCGAACTTTCAAAACCTTGCATCAAAGCTGGAGACCCAAGGGAAGGCAGGGAGGGGAGGGGTGCGAGGAGCGCCCTGACAGTGCAGGCTACACAGAGCAGATTGAAAACTGTCTGTCAGACTTTGACAAATGGTTTCAAGGTGCTTTACTCAAGCCAATCGCTACATTTATGTGCTTCCCATTTAGGGAAGATATTGAGGTTGATTCACTCGTATCAAAAATTGCAACACTGTTTCACCTGAACTGGTCTGCAGTGGAGGATGAGATGTTGACACTACAGGCTGACATTCAGCTCAAGTCCAGGGCTCATGGACCGTTTTGGAACTTACTCACAGAGGAAAAGTACCCAAACATGAGGAAATGTGCTACCTCCTTGACTGCATTATTCGGCTCTACTTATTTATGTGAGTCAGCCTTTTCCCACATGAAGACTATTGAGTCGAAATACCGTTCCACCATGACGGATGATCATTTGGAAGCCTGCTTGAGGCTGGCTACCAGCAGCTACTGTCCGGACTATGCAACCCTGGCCAGCTCCATTCAGTGCAAGTCATCAGAGTAAGGTAGTAACCATAAATGTATTTAATGCTATTGTGCCGTAAGGGTTCATGCAGGGATGCAAGGTACACCAACATATATTTTATATATGAAGTATACTCAGCATATACATATAAATAAATATATTTAGCATTTTTTAATGAAGGTAGATCATTTTGACCTGGTAATTTTAAAAGTAGCTCGCAAGCCGAAAAAGAGTGGGCACCCCTGTCTTAGTGCATAGCAATGTGAACAAGATGATGTTGTTTTTGGGGTCTTTCCTTATGACCTATATGACCTTTCCTATGAGGAAAGAGGTGATGACCTGATGACTCAATCACAGCTAAGGGACAAACGGGCATACTGGCACAGACAACAGTATAATTGCCAAACATATGGAGATAAACATCAATCAGCCACAACATAAAAACCATTTGCTTAATATTGTGTAGCTTCTCCTTGTGCCACCAAAACACCAAGACGTTAGCAGCAGATCCTTTAAGTCCTGTAAGTTGTGAGGTGGGACCTCCATGGATCACGCTTGTTCTTCCAGCACATCCCACAGATGTCGACCGCTCTGCAGCTAAGCAGCTCCATACGCAGCAAGCTGCGATGCTCTGTGTGTTCTGACACCTTTCTATCATAGCCAGTATTAACTTTTTTAGCAATTTGTGCTACAGTAGCTCTTCTATGGGATCGGACCAGACGGGCTAGCATTCGTGCCCCACATGCATCAATGAGCCCATGGGCACCCATGACCCGGTTGTCCTTCCTTGGACCACTTTTGGTAGGTACTAACCACTGTATACCGGAAACAAGACCTGCTGTTTTGGGGATGCTCTGACCCAGTCATCTAGCCATCACAATTTGTTTCCTTGTCAAAGTGGCTCAGATCCTTACATTCGCCCATTTCTCCTGCTTCAAACACATCAACTTCATGACTAATTGTTCACTTGCTGCCTAATATATCCCACCCCTTGACAGGGGCCAATGGAACAAGATGATCAATGTCATTCACTTCACCTGTCTGTGGTTTTAATGTTGTGGCTGATCGGTGTACTGAGATTATATGAGTTATTATACTGACTATTATATGCAGCTGGAGAAAGTTTGAGTGTAACCAATTCTAATCAAGTAAATGAGTACCTACATGTGATATAAGGATTGCACTTTCACGTCTTCCTTGGTTAATCAGTGGTTATGTTCTTTTGAGCTCAATGAAGTTATTCTTACAGTATTTGTATTCTCACCGAGATTGGAGGTCGTGAATTTCCACCACACATCACACGTCGCACATCTCTATTTAAAATCATGCTGATATGTGACCTGGAGGACGAAAGAAAACATTGAAAATAATTTTTTCATAAAATATATATTATGTTTTTCTTTTTTTTGATCAATTAACCATTTAAATGTATTTCCTCAGACACACAGGCTCCATGGATGTGTTTTCAGTGACTTTGTACCTCAGATTATTATGTCTTTGTCTAAGATCGATTTTCTGGCCATTGTGTAAGCTTTTTGGCACACCTCCCTCCATGTGCGCTGACACATTGATCATTTGTCATGCGACGTTAATAAAGAGCAAAGCCGAGCGCTGACACTCCTCTTCACTCCAGCACACAGATCGATCGCCATTAGTCAAGCTGGTGGCGGGAGTCGACCAATCCCACACGTTGTTTACAGCCAGATACAGCCACACACACGTGGAGCCAAATCACCAATGGGTAGATTATTTAGGATAATGCTGCCTATTATTAACCGGCAGCATTTCTTTTCTGCACATTTTGTTAAGATACTGTAGATACATGGATAAATTCTTTATTCTGGGAAAGTCGGCTCACGTCAAAAAATATGCAAAAATAATAAAGTAATCCAATATAATATTATACAATAATATTATTATAATAATATAATATAATAATATGAATATGAATATATGAATATGAATATATTAATATGCAATTAACCAAAACAATTTTGAGAAGATAGAAAGATTTGATTTTAAATTAAACCTAAAAATCAACAATGAACAAGAAATTAATTAAGATGTGGCAGGCTAAAATAACCTAATAAAAAATAATAAACATAAACCTAAAATTGAACAAAAAGCAATACAATGAACAATAAAATGAAATAAACAAAGTCTACAAAAAAATTACAAGATAGAAAAAAAATTGATATATAATAAACCAAACAATTAACATTAAAGAATAGAAATAATCCTTACAGTTAACAATAAAAAAAAAAAGTTTTGATTTGTACTCAGTGAAAGATATTTTTTTGACATGCTTTCATTTGAAAATTATCCTAACTGAATATAAACAGTTATCAACAAAGCATATTAAAATATATGATTGTAATGTAGTAATGATTGTAGATCATTTCAGTCATTTGGCAACACACTAGACTGGATCCTGCACTGACCGTAAATTGTATTTATTTGTTTGTTTATTTATTTGGCAAGTCTGTCTTTTTCTTCGACATTTTGTTGCGTGATCTCATCATCTATGGAAAAACACTGAAGGAGCTCCACAACTTTTACGACCACAGTCAACCACATCAGCACATTCCAATAACAGCCAAAACCCCTTCCTAGGCTCCGCCTCAATGACTTTAATTCCTGATAATATTATGCAGTCATTTCGGGGGGGGGGGGGGGGGCGCGACAATACAAGTTATCTCTTCAGTGTTTAACGCCGGCTTGCCAGGCTGCTGTGAAGTCGGGTTCTGAGTTCTCCAGAGCGTCTTTATCCCGTGCTCCACATCCCAATCCGCCGCTGCTGCTGCTGTTGCTGCTGCTGTGGGAAGGAACCAGAGAGACTTTGATGTTGCTGTGGCTCACAGGCTTTTTCCTTAATGAGCACTGGGAGAGCCGCGGCTCGGCGCTCGTCTGGTTCTCGTGTACGAGCTCAAAGTGCTACACAAAGCAACCTCACCTGCGGTTACTGAGCGGTTGTCCCGCCCAGGCAGAAGTGGCTGTAGCGTGCATGTAGTGCGCGGCTACTTTTAAGGATTCCCCCCCGTCACCGTAAAGGATATAAGCCATTAGATGAATACAACACGCATCAGCCTCCGCTGCACCACCACACCACAGCGTAATAATGGATTCTGTAATGGGCCATTTAAAAATCTTCACTTGCTGATAGTTGAAGAGATTGAGTTTGCTTGTCTTCCGCTATATTATAACCATGATAAGAATCTCATGCTCATTAGGATCTCCTGGTCACTAAATTCCAATGTCCGTTAATGTTGAAATCCATAAGATTGTCTATGCTGGGTGGATAACGTTGCAATTCCCAGAATTCCATTCAAAACTCCAACATCTGGGTTTTTTTATGGTCACTTTCATTTCTCCAAAGTTAACCTTCTGCTCGATTGATTTGTGGGGTTTTTTATTGGTCACTTGAGGCGTTCAGGATATTTGCTGTTCTTTTTTTGTGAATGTTCTTCTATATTCACAGTTTGCCGACCACAACTAGCTGTGGGCTGCTTTATCAAATTCACCGCAGCTGACTTTCACTTCTTGCGTGTGGTGGACCCTGCCACCAACAATGGAAACAACACATAGAGGAGCACATGGATAATGCAAATATACTGAACAGCTATTTCTAAAATAAAGTGCCAGCTTTTTTTTTTTATAAAATAATGTAACATCACTTTAAGTATCCCCAGACCAGACTCTGGGATTCTTTTCTCACTCCCTTCCAGTGTGAATATGAATCTGTTACATCTTGCATTTGGCGGACACACACACAGACACACACACACACACACACACACACACGCACGCACGCACACACGCACACAGAGGGGAACATGCTTATCTGTGGCACCCCCTGTCACTGGTGTCGTCCTGTTTCCCACAGAGATATCAGCTCCGAAAATATAATATAACACTGACACAGAGCTTCTCATGGTGCTGACAGACCGCTCTCCCGGCCCGCTCTCTCTCTCCCTCCCTCCCTTCCTCCTCCACATCACTTTAACTATTCAAAGCAACAAAGTCTGCCTGCCCAGTGACCCAAGAGTGAGGCGGCTGCTTTGATCCAAAATTTAAGTGCGATCCCAGTGTCTGTAGCGGTGCCAGAGCAGCGTTGGAAGTTCCTGTTGGTGAGACTATTTTATTTTTGCCCTGGACGGCATTAGCAGTCAAGAGTCGCTGCAGAGAACAAGTTGAAAGACAAAGCTCCGAACCTTACTGTGTCATAGAGGAGGAGGAGGAGGTGGAGGTGGAGGGGGAGAAGGGTAGGGGAGGAAGGTTGGGTGTAGAATTCCGCCCATCAGATCTTCCGGGCTAATCACCCGTGATGCCTGGGTGATGGGCTCCTTGGTTCCACTCCCATCGAACACACACTGAGGGGTTCAAAGACAAGAAAGCCAAGGCATCACTGTGGCAACCCTGACAGCGCCCTTCTTCTTCTTCTTTTTCTTCTTCTTCTTCTTCTTCTTCTTAATTTAAATTAAATTAAATTAAATTAAAATGATCCCTTGCTGCATGCCGCCTGTTAATGGCATTATATATATAAAAATAGGTATAAGTTTCCAGGTGAATCTAGGTTTCACAATGACTACTGTATCTGTCGCAGGTCCTCAGTCGTTAATTTGTCGTAAATCCCTGTTTAAAACTCCGCTATCTGATGTGATTTAATGCAGCTTATGGTTGATAAAAGTGTGACTGACCTGAATATGCAGAGATTGTCTGTAAATCATCCATTATCAGCTCAGCTGCAAGGAATGGTTGACCTGGGTAATCATATTTTTGGAATTGCAGATCAAAGCAGATCATGTGCTTTATTTTGGTTTTGTTACATAGGGAGAACAGGTGGAAATGGCCCAGGAGAGAAGACTATAATAAGTAACTGTTTTGACAGGATCAAAATCCTGAATCCACCATAATGCTCAATTTAACAAAACCAACCTCCTAGGGACGTTCATTATAACTACAGAACACTATTACTGCAGTGCCATCAAAAATGTATGCTTAACTTCAACTGCATTTCCAAACATTTCAGGATAATTTGTAATGCAAAAGAAAACAGGTGCAATTGCTTGAAATATGTCCCATAGGCCACGCAAAGCTAAAACTAAAGCTAAAACAGATCTGGTCATGTCTCACACACAAGAAATACCATTGGTTTGCATCGACTATAGAAGCATAAGAGAGGTGTGTGTGTGTGTGTGTGTGTGTGTGTGTGTGTGTGTGTGTGTGTGTGTGTGTGTGTGTGTGTGTGTGTGTGTGTGTGTGTGTGTGTGTGTGTGTGTGTGTGTGTGTGTGTGTGTGTGTGCGGTGTTTTTGCAACGTACATCTTGGAAAAATGTATATTCTGTGTGGCACACGGGTGGCTTTGGCTCCTCATGGCCATCTGCTATTTAATTATGAAATGCTATTCGGAGGATGAAATGCAGCAAGCGTGTGTGGTGTCTGGATAGCAGAGTGTTACCAGCCTGCATACAAAACAAGGACAAGCCGCTCTTCAGAGAGAAATGCTGTTATATCTGCCGGGCCCCGGGCCCCCTCTTGACACTGGCTTTGGTCCCCTGGACATAAAAGGAGAGAGAAGAGGAGGGAGGAGGATTACTGGTGTGGTCAGAAACCTGCAGTCTATTTTCCCATTTTATTTTTTATTAGAAGTATAGTATGTGTTTTGTGTAGCAGTGGATTGAACCTAGCTTTGTTTGGAGGCCCGGGCCTGTTGGTGGTGGTGTGGTGTACAGAGAGGGGTGAAAGGGCCAGGGCTGATGGTGCTTTCTGGCTACTGATGGAGAGAGGGATAGAGACGTATACCTCTTTTCCACTGCACAAAGAAAAAAACCTCACACCTGCTAACATCTGGCTTTTGCCTTCAGTGGGAAAGGTTACAATCGGCGTTTATTCCCAGGACAAATGACCGTGCAGTAGTCTTATCAGCTTATCGATATTTTTCGGCTCCAACTCCGATGGCCGGTGTTGGAAACATGACACCCGGGACGACACGCAAAGTTTCACCCAGACATTGGACGATGGATGTGTGAACGTGCCTGATCAATGTTAATCAATGTGAGTTGAACCGCAGTTTATACCGGGAGAGGTGTGTGGAAGGAGAGAGAGAGAGAGAGAGAGAGAGAGAGAGAGAGAGAGAAAGAGAGGGAGAGAGAGAGAGAGAGGGAGGGAGGGAGAGACGGACGGACGGCGAGAGAGAGCATTGTGAATTCAGCAATGATCAGTTTCTCAGAGCACTGACTTACGACGGCACCACATCCTGCCGAGTGTTCAGAGCTTCAACCTGTTTACAGAAGTACCAACTGCCCTCCCCCCACATTTTAGTTTTATATTTTTATATATTCATTTCACTATTGCATATTTCCATACTTTTCTTTTTCTATTATTACTTCATTAATATTGCCCATTTCTTCATGTTACCCTCTATGTATCTATTTATTCAACTCAGTTCAAAGTGCTTTGGCGTGTTTTCATTGCCAAAGCATATGGAAAAAAAAAGTAATATGGAACAAAAAATAATTAACGGAAAAATGTTGCAGTTAAACAAAAAAATGAAATATATATACAAATTAAGGTTAGCTAGGTTGACTGTACTTATACAGTACACATACTGTTTAAGTACAAATAAAAAAGAAAAATGTAAACATTGCTGATATATACGTATATATATATATATATATATATATATATATATATATATATATATATATATATATATATATATATATATATGCAGTATATACACACAGTATATACCTAATCTGTTTCCATCTGTTTATTTGCATTTTCTATCCTTTTTCCCTCCCCTCTATTGCTTATTTCCACTCTTTCTATGTCCCCTCTCTTCCTCTCCCCAGGAGCTGCACGGATGTGGTTTGCTGTGTTATCTTCATTGTCGCCATACTGGGCTACATCGCTCTGGGCACCGTGGGTGAGTTTGACATGTTGCTGCCGATTTCATCACATCGGCTTTCGTAAAGAGGGAGACGCACACTTTCAGACACAGACACACACATACACCCCCCCCCCCCCACACACACACACACACACACAGACACACACACTCCACCACCACCACTCTGGTGGTGGTGGTGGAGTGTTCCCCATTGTGGAGGTGTGATTTCCTCATGTCTCCTTTGTGTTCTGCCAAGGCGTAAGGAACATAACCCTTAACAGATGGGGAGCGAGGGCGCAAGGAGCTGGAATTACGGGAAATGGATGATGGGTAGGAGGAAGCTGTTCAGACAGATTTTGTGTCGGCAAAAAGCTTAAAACGGGACAACCCCCCACCCCCACTTACATTATGTGTTGGCATTCAGCGGTGAACCAACTTTTCTATACATTCAGGTTTTTTTCAGGATTCAGTGGTGCGTAAAAAACACGCAACAAAATGTTTGACTGTGAAGACAGAGTGGGGGTTGAGGAATGCCGCTGCCCACAGAGAGTCCTTTTCTTTTCCCAAGTGGGAGTCACGTAGTAGACTGGAGCCGACTGTCTATTTCTCTGGTGCCACGGTTGTTTCACATTTTCTAACCAGCTTTCATCACACTTTGGCGTCTTTGACCATGTTCACTCCTAATTCATACTTTTCATATTTCCTTAAATGTCCCCTGTTGTTTTTATTTTTTTATTTTTTTATTTTTAAAGCCCAATCTCTTCCCATTTGGCCATTATTTCAAAATCAGCGTTCTCTGATTCCACATGCCTTTCTCTGATTCCGCATGCCTTTTTGGATTTTTAGCCTTTTGTGACCTCACACACCAAAGGTAATGATCTGCATATGCCCGCTTCAGAGTGAAGAACCTCAGATCACAGTAGAATCAAGTTCCTCCTCTCCTCAACATGGAGTTGTGAGCTGAAAGCCAAGAGTCCTAGTTCCATGTAACTCCGACGTAAAGAAGGTCAAAATTGGCCAGAAGGACAGAGTTATGACTGTGTGAGGTAGAACGTTTTTACCACCAAATTTGAGGACATCTTAATACCTTTTGTCAGGAGGAGCCCGGGGATTGAGCCCCCAACCCTTCTTGTAGAATTTCAAGCCCGATCACAAAGTGCAGTCCTGTGGCAAGCTGTTGTCAGTGGAGTCATGTCTCAGTCTGGGCAGGAGAGAGCCTCTGTCTCCCAGTTACTCTAAACGAGCCTCGGCCATGACAATAGATGAGCCTTCAAATAATCAGCTGAAAAACGTTTCCTTTCCTCTGCTGTCATGCTTCTCTGCAAATATAGTTCCTGGGGTTTTTTTTGTTCGACGGCTGCCGTTGCTCTGTCCCGTGCTCAACATAATGCTTCATTGACGTACGAGGTGGTAGGTCTCTCCACCGTCTTGTTCAGTTTATGCAAACAAATATAACACAAAGGGTTACTCAGTAAATTTAATTTCACAGTAACAGAAACGGCCGAAAATTGTGCTGTTGATAGCACAGAGCAATTTAAGGTGGATTACCGAGACTCAAAATGGATTTTTTTTTTTTTTTTTTTAACGTTTCTTCTCAATTAATATGCATGCACAGTGTACCAGGGCATGAAAGAAAAGTGTCTCTGTTTTAACTTATTCAGGCAGACCTTGCCTTCCTTCGTGCACTGTAGTTAACTTCTGATTGTCACACGTTCCGCTGTTATCTGGAGAATTCGTGCTGATCCGCTCAGTTTGCAGAATCTTCCTACACAGCACTGCAAGGGCCCAGCGCTTCATTCTCGCCCAGAGAGATCGCATGTGTCATTAACATCTCTAAAGAGACGGGAATGAGGCTAATGGAGCTGCCTTTCAGTTTTTTTGTTTTTTTTCTCATCTTCTTTCTGCCATGGCCCAGTGTGACTTAATAGTCGGAGCTTGGGGAAAATGCAGCCATTCTTAATGCCGTTTTGTACCTCTGTGTTGACACTTTTGTGAAGGTACAGTGTGCACATTATGTCCTACTGGAGTGCTGTTGAAACTTTGAGGTTTGAAGAAGGTTTATAAAGGAGGTTAAATATTTTGGAGGCAATTTCCCTCCATTTATTATGATGAATGTATCTATCAATCTATCTTAACATGTCCTCTGCATGGAATCACATTTTGTATATTCTGTATATTTTTGCATATTTGGGTCTTGGCTTTTTTAATTTCTCTATTGCCAATTGTCTATACAGCAATGCACCAACGCTCCCCATTTCTTGCATATGAAAATGGCCGAATAAACACATTCTGACTCTGATTCTGAAACCCCTGCAATGCATATCTCTACAGATATGCCAACACACGTCTCCACAGAGAAATATGTTTTAGGCCTTTAGGGGTTCAGCCCCGTTGGGCCCAATCCCTGATGCTAAAAATGTTACTGGAATGTGAAAATACCCTCTATATAAAAAATAAAAATTGACTTTAATCTGTGATTTCTAGCCTGGATCCATGGTGACCCCAGAAAGGTGGTGTATCCCACCGACAGCCACGGCCAGTTCTGTGGCCAGCAGGGGGCCCCCAATGCGTGAGTGGAACATTTTCTGCTTTATAATTTCTCACATACTGAAAAATATGTATATATCGTTATTTTCCAATTTACCTGCGTTAGCATTCCATCACTATCTTTTTGACCCTGAAAAGCTTGGAGTGTGAGTTATTACCGTAAGTATAGTAAAGTGTAGGTGTGCTGTGTCTGGGTAGAGGCCGATATGAATTAGACAGTCATATCCATTAAAGAGCAGATTTTTCAAACCATTGTCTCCATCCAGTGTCGTCGTCTTCTTTTTTATGCAGCCTCTCCCCCCCCCCCCCTTCTCTCTCTCTTCATCCTTTTGTCGCCGTAGAAACAAAGCCATATTGTTCTACTTCAACATACTGCAATGTGCCAATCCTGCCGTTTTAATTAACCTCCAGTGCCCTACAACACAGGTAGGAGAATCTCTGTCCTCCTTCAGGTGGATTCCATTCAGATTTTAGGTGTATTTATTTATACCTTAGGAATTATTTGCACTGACTCATGGTGTTGGAATCAAAATTCTATGCTTTTTTATTTTTTGTATCAACTGAATTATATTGTTGTTGTTGAATATAGAAACAATCAGTGTAAGGTTTAGTAACCACTGAGCCTAACATAGAACTAAAGATTTGTGCAATAAGAATAAATCTGCCATGCATTGCTTTTTGTCAAAAGGAGTTTTTATCTTTCAATTAAGTTGAGATATGTTTTAATTTTAAAGAGGTTATGGACGTGTATATGAAAAAAAAATCTACTTAAATAGAAGAGTTAACGAACCGTCAAGTCAAGGCATCTGAACGGGTGTCACAATATCCAGCCCTATTCATATTTCCATTTCATGTGTTATTGCTTAAATTTGCACTGTTTTTTTTTCTCAGCTCTGTGTCTCCAAGTGCCCGGACAGATTTGCCACCTACCAGGACATGCAGTACAGCTACAGGTACAACAACAAGGACTACTGGGAATATTACAAGCAGTTCTGCAAGCCAGGCTTTGACAATCCTAAAAAGGTGAGAAACACATCACTGGTGCATTGAATTAACACTTTTCATTGGATTGGATTCCTGAGTCTTGAATCACATCTATATATTCTGTATATTTTTATAAATATTACTATTTCTGTTTTTTTTGGGGGGTATTTGTGTATATTTGGCAAATTATATTTTATTTGTACCTTTTATTCTATGTTATTGTATTATTATTATTAATAATATTAATAATAATAATTATTATTTTTTTTATTTATTTATGTATTTATTTATTTATTTTATTTTATTTTATTTTATTTATTTATTTATTTATTTATTTATTTATATTTTTTTCAGACTTTTTGATCTTTTCTTTTTAATGATATTCATCTGTAGAGAAACGTACCCTCCCCAATCCTTACCATGACACATTCCTTGTGCTGTATATGTAAATGTGCTGGCGGAATAAACTGATTCTGATTCTCATTTAATAATGAATTAAGTGGATACATTCAGAATTCTTTATTGGGGTTTGAACAGCTGCATATATTTTGTTAACTATGAAATTCAGAGTATTAACTAATCTACTAAATGAAAATGACTGTGTGGGCTGGTACCATGAACATTATATTAAAATAATTTCAGTTATTAAGGTGTTTTTGAAGTCTTGGTGTAAGAAATACAACATCATGAAGAAACTTCACACTTAACATAAGTGTAAATACCACAAATTTGGAATACAAACAATACAAATACATGAAATGCAAACAAAAACATCAAAAAGATGACCATGATGACTACAGCAAGACTTTTTAAAAATTTCTGGTTTATTATGTATTGTTGTTGTTACAACTATCTATCTATCTATCTATCTATCTATCTATCTATCTATCTATCTATCTATCTATCTATCTATCTGTCTGTCTGTCTGTCTGTCTGTCTGTCTGTCTGTCTGTCTGTCTGTCTGTCTGTCTGTCTGTCTGTCTGTCTGTCTGTCCGTCCATCAACATTTTATTGTAATAAATGAATTCACTTGTCATTCCTATTTTTTCTCCCATCTTCAGCCATTCAGCGAGGTGTTAAAAGACGAAGACTGTCCGTCCATGATCGTGCCGAGCAGACCTTGTAAGTGTATCCCAACCCTCGTGTACACTCTTATCACTGTGTGTAGCTAACATTACGATGGACCGAAGGAAAACTCCCTCTTTGCGTTTCAGTCCTGCAGCGCTGCTTCCCCGATTTCATCACCAGGAACGGAATCTTAACTGTCGCCAATCAGACCAATTTTAAAGATGGAGCAGGTAAAACCAGGAGCGTGGACGACCTCCGGGACGCAGCCAAGTAAGTCCTGCTGGCCTTTTTTTGTTTTGTCGGTTAGAACTAGTTTTAATAATAACCTTTATCTCTCTCTCTTTCTCTCTCTCTCTCTCCTTAATATATATATACTGTATATATACACACACACACACACACACACACACCGATCAGCCACAACATTAAAACCACTGACTGGTGAAGTGAATAACATTGATCATCTCGTTCCAAGGCACCTGTCAAGTGTTGGGATTTATGAGGCAGCAAGTGAACGGTCAGTTCTTGAAGTTGATGTGTTGTAAGGAGGAAAAATGGTCAAGCGTAAGGATCTGAGCGACTTTGACAAGGAAACAAATTGTGATGGCTTAGACGACTGGGTCAGAGCATCCCCAAAACAGCAGGTCTTGTTTCCGGTATACAGTGGTTAGTACCTATCAAAATTGGTCCAAGGAAGGACAACCGCTGAACTGGCGACAGGGTCATGGACGCCCATGGGCTCATTGATGGTGGAGCTGTATTGGCGGCACGAGGGTGCGCTACACAATATTAGTGGTTAGAAATGGTGGTTTTGATGTTATGGCTGATCTGTGTGTGTGTGTGTGTGTGTGTGTGTGTGTATATGTATGTATAGAACCTTTGATACGCGACATTCAAATTCTAAGTGCTTCACATTAATAGAAGACAATGAAATTGTAACAATAAAAGCAAAGCAAGCAAAGTAAGCAAAATGCATTGAGAAAAAAAAGGTAAATATTATACTCATTTCATATTTGGGTCGTCAATTTGGACTTTGGAGGATCACGATCCTTCCTCAGCGAATAATTCATAAATACTGTCAACTCTCACAGATTGTTTTATTCCAACTCGCACATATAAAGGCGGGATTCACACAGAACCCTGTTATAATTCAGACTGAATCATTTTTCTATCAGTTTGGTTATGTTATTATTAGCAGTGATCCGCGAGAGATGATCAAATCGCACAATTTAACCAAGAGATTAGAATAACCATCTTTGGGGTCCTACTTCAGAAAAAAGTTCTTTAAAATGTGT
>NC_137193.1:47098184-47110684 GCF_960531495.2 Zeus faber
AAATAAAATCCTGACATGGTCTCTTTATCTTTTTGTCTTGTTTCTAGGGCCATCGGTTACATCATGTCCACTCTGTTTTATCCAGTTATCACCTTTTTCCTGCTGACCGTCTGCATCGCCTACTGGGCCGTCACCGCGGTGTATCCTTCTGACTTCCATGGAGAGAATGTTCATTAAAAGCCGGGGAAACACATTTTTTACTTTGAAAGCGCAATAGAAAAAGAAAATAGGTGTCGAAAAGAAAAGAAGAAATATTGTCTCTGGGATTTTTGAAACCTCACGAGCTTCACACAGGTTTATCATCAGGTTTACAATCAATATACAATTTAAAAAGCGTTCAAGATCATTTATGGTATGGCATTTATGGTAAATTATGATAACTCATTTACATGGATAAGTTCGTTTCTGGACCCTGAACGCTTAAGCTAATACCAATTGTATAACGCTCAACTTATCATTGAGAGCAATAATGAACATAAATACAATTGTATTATTGTATATGATAAATATTAAGAAATATTTGGGGACTGGAAACATTTTTGTTTTTGTCCTTAACTGGTTTTGCTCTAGTTTCTTGGCGTCATCCGGGGACGCAGTCTACAAGGTCATGTCCACAGAACCTAAATGCATGTATGCCAACCAGACGTGCGACCCAGAGGTGAGTTCTGGTCCTGAACACTTAGAACACTGTTCTAACCATGTAATATAGTAATATCATAATAATTTCATCCGTCTCATTCTTCTTCTTATTATTGTATTATTGTTAGAGATATCATTATTATTAAAGCAAAACAGTCTTACTGTACAGGAGTTTTCATCTGTGAATAGCATCAAATATAATTTTTTATTGTGAATGCCTCATAAATACCACAATAATAATATCTACTAATTATAATAGCACAATAATTTCACGTTAATCGACAACCGTCCCTCCCCTGCTCTCTCTCTCTCTCTCTCTCTCCTCCTCCCTCAGACCTTCAGTCAGACCAACATCTCCAAGGTCTGCCCCAGCTCCCAGTGCACCTTCGCCTTCTACGGTGGTGAGAGCCTGTACCACCGCCACCTGCTGGTGCTGCAGCTGGGCAACCTGCTGCTCTTCCTTTGGCTCGCCAACTTCACCATCGCCTTGGGCCAGTTCACACTGGCCGGGGCCTTCGCCTCCTACTACTGGACTCTGAGGAAGCCCGACGACATCCCAGGATGCCCTCTGTTCGCCTCCTTCAGCAGAGCCATACGGTACAGTGGATGGGTGGATGGAAGGGTGGGTGGTTGGGTGGATGGATGGTAGATGGATAGATAGATAGATAGATAGATAGATAGATAGATAGATAGATACTTATTCATTCAGTAATAAAGTAATTAACAATAAAAATTGAAAAAGATTGGCAATATATGTACAATATGCCTAACAATACACAATAAAAACATCATACAACAACATACAAAATTAACAATACGCAATAATAATATATAAAAATAAATAAAAACAATACTAAAATAAAAAGTAAACAAAGAAAGAAAATACATTATACAATAAACCCTGAACCAAATGCACATTCTGACAAAAATAGGTCATTTGTTTGCATACATATATGTAAATAAAAACTACACATATACTGTGTATTGGTAAGTAGCTGCATGGGCCCTTCTGTATTTTGTTAGATATCAGTACAATACCAGGCTAAAATAGGATATCCTATATAGAATATCATATTTATACCATAGCCATATACGTATATCATAACAGATATCAAACAAAAAGGCACTTTAGTTTCTTCTTTTTTTGAAACACAAATTCATGTTTGGTTACCGTAAACAGAGAAAAAATGTGTTAGAAATTTTGTGTTAATGAATGTTGGACAAATGTTGAACAAATGTTGTAAATGAACATTGTAGTCTATGCTACCGTCTGATACTTAAAGTTTACAGTAAAAGTGTTGAAATATTGGACAAGCGTGAACAGCAGTTAAGTATAGAGTACTGCCTGTTTTTAGTTTCCCTGATTTGACCGATAAAGCTACATGGTGTTGCATTATACAATATTTATTTATTGTATTTTTGTGTGTGTGTGTGTGTGTGTGTGTGTGTGTGTGTGTGTGTGTGTGTGTGTGTGTGTGTGTGTGTGTGTGTGTGTGTGTGTGTGTGTGTGTGTGTGTGTGTGTGTGTGTGTGTGTGTGTGTGTGTGTGTGCCTCTCAGCTATCACACTGGTTCCCTGGCCTTCGGTTCATTGATATTGGCCGTGGTGCAAACGTTCAGGATTGTCCTGGAGTACTTGGATCATAAACTCAAAGGTATGAAACCGTCCTTAGATACCAATATACATCTTTGATGATATATATGTATATATTGATAAAGATATTGATATTGATATTATTATTATTTTCCTCAGGTGCTCATAATGCATTTGCTCGATTCATAATCTCTTGCCTCAAATGCTGCTTCTGGTGTCTGGAACATTTCATCAAGTTCATGAACAGGAACGCATACATCATGGTACACTTTGGGACATGATCAATGCCTGACTTGAAGTTTAGCATCAACTACAGAAACTATAAACTACAGAAAATAACCTTTGATACGACATTTAACACCTGTTTATTTTCTCGTCCATAGATAGCAATATACGGAAAGAACTTCTGCACCTCTGCCAAGGACGCTCTATTCCTCCTCATGAGGAACGTTGTGAGGTTAGAGCTCAATAAAGACGATAATGAAAATAAAGACTCACTCGGTAGATACACACACACCGGCCATCCCATCACTTTTGGGGAACAGATCTCTAGACGCTGTTGATGTTAAAAGAGGTTTTGTGTAAGAGTGTGTTGATAATAACGGACCACATTTATCAAAAAGGAAACAAACAAGTCTACCCTCGTGAAGAAAACGTGACTATATCAACGTATATTTTGTATATATAGGATTAGTATAATGTATTCACAGTTAATGTACTAAAGTTGTGTTAATGGAAACAAGTTTTACTTGCAGCGTTAGAAGTTGTATTTAAGGTGTTCTATATGTATTTTGGTTGCTTTTGATGACCAAAATAACACTTTTAACAACTAAACTTATATGCTAGTATACAGATTAAGTTAGGCTAATCTTTCAATGTACTTTTTAGTACTTTTTATACTTGTATTATTTATTACTTTTTTTAAGTGTACACTACATTTACAGCATAATTTCAATTAATTAGTTAAATTAGTACGCTAAGTAAATAAGAAGTACAAAACACTTCAAGTATATTAAAAAAAAAAAGTACAAATGAGTAGAATTATACTTTTAATACACTTTATATACTTTCAATATACTTTCAGTATACTTTCACTTTATTTTCACTTGGGTGAAACACATCTTGGTACTTTGTCTCTATGTGTATATGATGATTATAATTTTTATTATTCTAATTTTTGCTCCCTCTGTATGAGGGATTTTTCCTCTCTGTGTCTTTTCTGGGCGCCTCTTGCACTCTGGGCTTGTTACTTGACTTTATCCAGAGTGGCTGTTCTGGACAAGGTGACAGACTTCCTGCTTTTCTTGGGGAAACTTCTTATTTCAGGGAGTGTCGGTGAGTTATTTTTCCACTCGCGCCGTGTAAAGCGATGTGTCATTGAGAGTTTATGTTTTTAACTTTGCACACCTTTTCCTTTCCATTTCTTCTATTCCCCGCCCAGGCGTCCTTGCTTTTTTCTTTTTCACAAGGCAGATACCAGTAATTCAAGAGGAGGTGCCGTCTCTGAATTACTACTGGGTTCCCCTACTGGTAAGAAATGGAGATGCACTAAACTTTGTCTTTAGTTTAATGTTTTTCAACCACTAGTGTTGTGTGAAAGCTCCTCCGCTGTGTCATGAACAGCCAGAATAGCAGCTCTGTATTCATCAGAACAAGCTCAAGTTTCACCCCGATAGCGAGAACTTTCAGTAGCGATGAAAGGTTTGACCCTTTTTTTTTTTGGATTCCTTTTTCTTGACGAGTCACTCAGTAAATACAGTCATTCAATGTTCCGACGCTCTGTGCGTTCGGTTCTGTTGGTCTAACGCACGGCGAGTGAGGGAGGACTTCCTGGACGATGAACTACCGGCGGAAGAGTTCTCCCGAGAATCCTTTAAATCTGTAAAAATGATTTATTTTGGTGGAATGCAAAGTGTGAATCAGTCACATTCAATGTGAATTATTGCTTCATTTTCATTTGCTTTCATTTTCTTGCGACTCCAGACTGCCAAGTCATTTCAAAGATTTGCTATGACGGAATCGTCATCCAGCAGTGCATCACTGACTTAGTAGACCATAATAATGAACGCAGTTCTGTGTTTTTTCTGACATTTTGTGATGTTTTTAGCTTAGTTAACAGGATAGGGGTATCGTGTCATGGGAATAGTTCATTGTACAAAGTGTGCTGTGGCAGAAAAGAGGTTGGAAAACACTGTAGTTCATGTAATATATTATTATGTCATATAGTTGTATATTATATATATATATATATATATATATATATATATATATATATATATATATATATATATATATATATATAAAATATCACAAGTTACTGAGAAATTTTACACTGACTGTTTTGTGTTTTGACAGACGGTTATATTTGGATCTTACCTGGTTGCACATGGCTTCTTTAACGTCTACGCCATGTGTGTGGACACGCTGTTTGTCTGCTTCTGTAAGTACAGTGCTGCTGCAAAATGACTGCTGATGAAACCGTTCATATGTTGGGTGGGGGAAAAAAAACCAAAACACAATTTTACAAAGATCCTGCTAAGATTGAAACCCTTTTCCTCTTTCCAAACTGGCTGTCCCCTGATGCTGTCTGCTCGTAGTTTGGGCGGCTTTTCAACTGCGTCTTCCTTTCTTTTATTCTCGCTTCACCTTGGGAATTATCCGTTTCTGCTAACTGCTCTCTTCTGTTTCTGTTTCTTCCCTTTCTGGTGCTCGTTGTGCTGCGCGCCGCCCCCCTTCCGCTTCCGCTGTTCCTCTTGCCGGTTCTGGTCTTCTTGTTGGCTGGGCTCCGTGTTTTCTGGGCGCCGGTCCAAGGTGAAGACTTGGAGAGGAACGACGGCTCTTCCTCCAGGCCCTACTACATGTCTCCCGGCCTGCACAAGATCCTGCACAAGGGCGAGCAGGGCGCCAAGCTCTGCGCCGCCTCCTGAGCCGTGGGCCTCACACTGACACAAAGGCTCTAACTGTGTGAACTGTACGTGGAGGGCAGTGCAGTGCCGTTTGGACTTTTTTTGGGGGGCGGGCGGGGTTGACGTCTGAATAAAGGAGGTGGACTCATCTGCCGTGGGCTGAGCTCTGAGTCTGGCCTTGGGTCGACCCGTACCCAAGAGACATTTTCAACAGGGTTCTTGGCAGAATGGGGCTCGTGGGCCAAGGACGAGCAGCTCTACTCACCTCCTATCGAATGCTAACTCTTCTTCTACTTGCCTTCTTTCCACAACGCATCTGTTCTCTTTCTTTTCTTTTCTCCGTCGATCCTCTGCTAGTCCCTTGCCTTAATGAGAGGGCGTGCTTCCCAAAGCAGGACAGGAGGGATGTGATGGGTTTGGGATGTGGGCATTTCAACCCAAACAAAGACAAGGCGAGGACCTAAAATGTACAAAGGCCTGTTCCAGATGAAAGGCGAAATGACCTTGTGGGCAAAACAGATTTTATAAGGGCATCCTCTCGTGGCACTAGAGATTTCTAGTGTGAATTTACGCCATGTGGGCACTTTCATGTACGACAAAAGAACCATGTGATGGGATTTGTGTATAGCATGAATATTTTATTGGCTGTGTATGTCGACGATTGGTTTATTAATTCTCTCTTTTTTTTTTTTTGATTAATACAAACACACAAGTTCAAAACACAGTGTGCGATTCTGCAGATAGGTCAGGGTTGTATGTTATCTTTATGGCTGTAAAAAAAAAAAAGAATAAAAAAGAAAAGTATTTTATGGGAGGTCCAGAATAGACTTACAAACCTTTCTAAGCTTTTGCTAAAGATACGATTTGAACAGAGCTTGATAACATTCAGGAGATCTATGAGTGCGGTCACTAGTTTATGTGCCTACTGTAGTTGTTAACAAGAGGAAACGTTCGTCTTATTCGTCGTTTTTTGACCTAACACTGGGAACCTTTGAGATAAAGTTTATAATAGGATGTCAAAGCCATTTTTGGTAAATATTTTCTATTGAATGGTTCAGATGTGTTGCTGTTTTTATTACTAGGTATAATACACACATCTGTCTGAAGAATAATCTGCATTCTTTTTTGTAAAGGAGAATTCTTTTTACCAATCAAATCCGATGAATATGTGAAATTGTTTTTAAATAAATAGAAATGGTAAATTATCGTCTAATGATTTTTCCGTATGACCCGGGAATGTTTTGTATCAATTTTCAGTCTGTAGCACCCGTTGAATTTGCGATCCATTCTACTTCAATTGTGTTTTCAACCGCTACTGCTTTTAGTGTGGGACCTGGAGGTGAACGATGGCTCCGCTGCACGGCCCTACTACATGAACAGCACCTTGCGGGGAATTCTCAACAAGGTCAACAGAAAGAGAAAGGCGCGGAGATGAGGAGAAGGTGGACGGAAAGGAAAGAAGACATCAATTACCAAAGTATTATTTAAGCTTATGTTGGCACTGGAAGCTGTAATGCACCACACCTTTGCTAAGCATAATATTGTGAATAGCTGTAATCCAAGTTGTACACGATGACCATCATAGCCCACAATTATACTCAAGTAGTTACCAGACATTGCCACCTGGTGGCGCCAGATGTCGCCAGAAGCATTGAGCGCTGGGACGATGCTCTGAGTGGGTTTGGACTTTAAATATTCTCGTGTGCACTATTGCTGTGGCTTTGTTTTCTCACATTGAGAAATATGAAGGCCACTTTTTTAATTACACATTTTAATTATTATTATTATTCAAATATTATTACCTATTCAAGTATTTAGTGTCAGCAATTGCAATGCTGAACTGCCTGATGCTGTACCTATAATTGACATATAGTATGTAATTGAAAATTACAGCTTTATGGACATTTTTACCTTTATATTTCTATGTGATGAATTTCTTTCGCAACTCAACAAAGGGATATTCAGTATTAAGTGATCGGAGTGTGTTCTGCTTGTTTAATGTCACTCTCTTGTCCATAGTAAGTAAAGTTCAGGGAACAAACAAAGATTTAAAAAAAATGTTGCGTCCCAGGGTTAGTCATATTTTGACTGTAAGGTCATAGACGAGTTACTGTGATGATGTAGTGCAGGGTTTCTCAAACTTGGGTCCGCAGATTCATGGGTGGTCCATGGCACAAGCCCAGGGGGTCCGGATAAAATCTTAGTGTGAGCCTTTTCCTACAGCCTAAATGAGGGCACGTCCCTACTGCCTATATCTCGGCGAGTTAATTGCAATCAAACAAATACATTGAGGATTTAACTAAACACCAAAATAAAAATAAAAACTCTCCATTGCCGGCCATCAGCGCTCCTTATTTATCATATATTTACGAATGTTTTATGAAACATTTATGAATCTGCTGAATCTACACCTTAATAAACTGTACTATAAAAAAATGGATAATGACCCTCTAGTTGAAATGATTCATTACAATGTTATTGCAATAATAGTGTTCTCGAATGCGTTTTTTACTTTTTACATTACTTTTAAAGGGAATGGAAAATTGAAAATTGCATCCATCAAAGTTGAGTGTAATTTTGAGCATCCACTAGAAGTGGAGCACAAAAAAAAGGGTCTTCTATTCAAAATCACAGCTCAAACCTCTTGTTGGAAAGCTTTACATTTTCAGACTGTAAACAATGTTCATTCCACTTGTTCACATTTAGTTCTACTTCTACTTCATTATATGATGTTTGGCTCCCTGGTACCAGCTGATTCTCCATGTCCCTGGCTGCCCTCATCAAAAAGCCAAAACCTGGCGACCTTACCTGGCTGCCTGTGGATGACATCACTGTCTGCTTTGTTCAGTTTCAGATGAACACGTTCATACATGCAGTCGGTGGTGACGGTGCACCACCACCACCTTGACTAGAAATAAATGATGTACAGTGTCACCCAAGATGATCCATATTGTGCATTTTTTATATTGTTGTATACACTTGGCTTGACATGTAACTTATCTTCCCTGATAATATGAAAGGGATTTTGTATATTTTTTTAAAGATATAAAATGTGCGGCTGGGATTTAGTGTCTTCAATTGAACTCTCCAGATCTGATAAGTGAAGCATAAACAGTGTTTTCATGCCCCCCCCCCCCCCCCCCCCCTCCCTGAGGATTGGATTCTTTTGGTCAACCACAGTCAGCAAGTAGACACAAGTTAATCCTCCCGCTCAACTCGCTTTACCGTAAACTTTTACAAGCCAAACTCTGCAATGGAAAAATGACTGATATGCCAAAACAAATTTAAAGGTGCATGATGGTCTTTTCAACAGCATTCACTACCGTGTGCACAAATCCAGTTTTACATGTGTGGTGTGAATAGCTTTGCAGATTTTCATTTATGTTGTGCTGTGCAATTATGTATTGTGCATAAAATGTAATTATAATATTTTGGTAATTTTGCAATAAACTGATCTGATTGTACTATTCAGCCCTGCACGTTTTTTGTTTTTTTTGTGCCACGTTACTGGGCATGCACGGAGCATTTTTGGGGTGGGGGTGAAAATCTGGTGGGGGGGGGGGGGGGGGGTCCAGATGGTGGTGTAGAGATGTAGAAATTTTAATTATTTTGAACGCCTGAAACACCATTTCCTGGAATATAGAGCTCCCAGAGGGGAGACAATGACCTTGAACCTAACAATGACCTTTTTACCAGGATGTCCCTCTTAATAGACAGCAGCATAAGATTCTACCGCAGAGTCTACCGCAAGGGCCCCTTAAAGAACTACACAATGTTTTCTCTATCCTAGGGGCACCTAGAGGACACTTTTGCAACATTTCTTTGAGGGGGGTTGGCATCTCAGACAAGCTTCTGTGGTGTGACAGGTTCAGATGCTGCCTTTCAGAGCAGCCGTCACAGGTGCAAGTCCTGATTTTTCCATCCACATCACCGCCATCATTCCTTCAATCAAATGATCAGAAGAGATTACCTCACTGCCTACGATTCGGCTGGGGGCACGTTTTAAAGTGGCCGGAGACCAAAGCTGACTGTAAAGGCAACCTGGTGGCATGATGGTTCTGATGCCGCTTTCCAGTCAAGTTTAGGTTCAAGTCCTGAGTTTTCCATCCTAGTCCGCTTCCTTTAATCAGATAATTGGAGATGAGGACTTCAGTTTTCAGTTTTGGGAGTTTGGGCTTTGATGCTGAGGGAGTTTTTGGACGACAGCACCCCCAAATGTGTGTTTAAAAGTGTACAGTTGGGGTGTGAAGGCAATACGTTTGTCAGGCAGTAGCCGGTTCAACTCCCTCTCTGTCTCAGTAGCCGGATCACGACAACAACAAATCCTGCTGCTGTGGGAACTTGGGGACGCGAGGACATTTTCCAAGAGAAAGCTGTGCGTGGCTATAGAGTTGACTGTTTTTATGAAGATGGTGTTTTATTCACAAAAATCTTCTTAGATTTATTGCAGAGCATACTTGTAGTGAACTTCCTTAAGACACAATCAACTATGTATGGGTTAGTGGTCGGTATCTCTAATGAAATGTAGTTTTCTACCAGACCCACAGAAACACTCACCTGCTCAATAGCAGTCAAAACTGCAGCCGCGCACAGCTTTCTCTCAGAATACACCCTAGCGCCATCATTCCCGGAGGCTCCCGCAGCGGGATTTGTTGTTGTTGTGATCTGGCTACCGGGGCAGTAATGCATGTAGATCAACATACACCAGTAGCGTGCACAGAGAATTTTCAGGTCAGGGGCGAAAATCTGAAAAAAAGCTCTTTTCATCGGTGGAAGGGTGGGAGGTCTGTATGGGGGACAGGATATAGTTGAATTTTTCTGCAATATTACAGCATTTGCTCCAGTACAGGGGGATCCTGTAGGGCACTTTAGAACACCTAACAGGGCACGTCTACACATTTGCAACTATCAACAATTAACATTTATTCACACTTGTCAACCACACACACACACACACACACACACACACACAAATACACACACACACACAAACGGATGCACCAGGCCTTGAAGGCTCCTCTCTCTCGCTGGATCAACCATAGGGGCACCTACGTAGAGGGCACTTGCTCCCATTTACTCTCATGTAGGGTGCACATATAGGCCACTTCATATTCTATTTAGTGGAGAGTAGAGAAAACATTCAAGTGCCCTTTAGTGTGCTATAGGGTACTTTATATATTTGAAGGGAACCTTCGAGGGCACTACAAAATGTTTTCTCCATTGAAGGGTCACTCTAGAGGGCACTCTACACCATTTTCTTCTACTGTAGGGGCACCTAGAAGGCATCTTCACTCGATTTTTTGAACAAAATGGGCACGCAGCTACAGGTAACATAGTTAATGGTCACTCTGAATACTTTGCAGACCAGCTGTTGTTTAATGAAATGTGACGATATATCAGTTTACTGTATATTCCCATTTAAATAAAACCAATTAAAACATTTATTTTCAAAATGTACATCTCAAGTACAAACAATAAATTAATTAAACAACAATATACAAACACTGATATACAATATACAAACAAATTATACTTTCATTTCATCTTCATGGTTCAGGTTACCCTGTTTTCAAATGGTAGCTCAGTAGCACTGTCACTGTGGCACTTTGCACAAATGGACATTTCTCTCTATTATAATATCTCAGAATTCTGAGGTACACAGAAATAATTTCATTTGACACAAATACAGTACGTACAGGATTGTAAAATTACAGCCATCCATAGTATACTAAGAGTGAATGATACATCAAATGGAACATATAAATAATAACAGACAAAGAATTATTCTCCCAGAAGGAGGGAACGGTTTGGAATTTTGCTGGAAAAAGTCCCTTGGTCCATGTGACATGAAATGAAAAGAGAGAAACCTTGAGGTTTAGTGTGATGTTAACTGAGTATTTTTCCAAGTGAGCATGGTGTTAGGTGTGAATCGCTGGTGGTGTTATAAGGTGTGTGTGTGTGTGTGTGTGTGTGTGTGTGTGTGTGTGTGTGTGTGTGTGTGTGTGTGTGTGTGTGTGTGTGTTTGTGTGCATGTGCGTGTCTGTGTGTGTGTTCAGGCATGGGACACGGGCAGGGTCATAGAGAGGGGTGGCAGCAGCGGCTGGAGCAGCAGTGATGAGGGGGAGTGGACTGTGGACACAGAAGGACATGGATCAGTATAAAATAATGAGGGAATAATATCAAATGCAGAAAATAGAGAAGATTAATAGTTTTGGTGGTTGTGCATTCCCATCTTCATTGTTTTACAAGTGTAGCCACACTGTTTCTCAAAAAAAACATCCAGATTTTATTTGGGGGTCAGTGGTGGGAGCCCTATAGTTGCGTTGCGTACTGTATGTTATATGTCTAATATTCAGTCTTCCTTATGTTCTAAACATGTTATCATCGATTTGTTTTTTATCGTAATGCCCTTTCTATCTGACATCATGCAAAAGTGATAGAAATGCGTGATGTCATCCACAATATGGAATCCAATATGATTTGGTGCTCACCACCATCAAGGAAGGAGTGAAGGGCAGATAGCATGGATCCCTCTGGGCCTCCGTAGGCCGTGTACTGGAGCTCCTCGGGGGTCGGCGAAGGCTGCGAGAGGTGTCCGGGCTGCATGGAGGTCATGGGGGTCATGGGGGTCATGGGGGTGCTGGAGGTGTGACTGGGACTCACATGTTTCTTATGCCGTGCTCTGCAGTTCTGGAACCATACCTGGAGATAGCAAGGATGTACTGATTAATCAGTTGGTTTATTGGTTGGTTGGATGATTGGCTCATTGATTAATTGGTTAATTGGTTGTTTGATTGGTTAGTTGTTTGGTTGGTTAATTGGTTGATTATTTGGTTGATTGGTTGATTTGTTGGTTGATTTGTTGGTTGGTTGGTTATTTGTTTGGTTTATGAATTAGTTGGTTTGTTGGATGGTTGGTTGGTTGGTTGTTTGGTTTATTAATTGATTGGTTGGTTGGTTGGTTGATGAATTGGTTGGTTAGTTGGTTAGTTGTTTGGTTTATAAATTGATTGGTTGGTTGGTTGGTTAGTTGTTTGGTTTATAAATTGATTGGTTGGTTGGTTGGTTGGTTGAGGAATTGGTTGGTTGGTTGGTTGATGAATTGGCTGGGTGGTTGGTTGGTTGGTTAGTTGTTTGGTTTATAAATTGATTGGTTGGTTGGTTGGTTGGTTGAGGAATTGGTTGGTTGGTTGGTTGATGAATTGGCTGGGTGGTTGGTTGGTTGGTTGATGAATTGGCTGGGTGGTTGGTTGGTTGGTTGATGAATTGATTGGGTGGTTGGTTGGTTGGTTGATGAATTGGCTGGGTGGTTGGTTGGTTGGTTGATGAATTGGCTGGGTGGTTGGTTGGTTGGTTGATGAAT